>NC_080418.1:44708753-45008753 GCF_029873635.1 Malania oleifera
GATGTAGGAATCCGAGCTAGCGTACCAGGAGATGTGGGGCCCACAAATCATGTGGGGCCGAATAGAGATATGTGGGGTCCACAAGCCATGTGGGATCTACAAAGATGTGTGGGGTCCACAAGCAGCGTGGGACCTACAAGGATGTGTGGGGTCCACCAATAGCGTAGGACCTACAAGGATGTGTGGGTCCACGAACAGTGTGGGAAGGTTTGCTATCAGGTTTTCTCGAAAAGGCCTGGTTAAAATTGGGGTGTCTACAGCTACCCCTCTTTATAGGTCTTGTTACTTTGAGGTAACATTAGGAACTCTCCTATGTTATCTATAGCAACAAGTCTATAAAGATAAAAGACACCTATTTTAGCTAGGCCATACAACTGACCACATGTTGTCTTCTGAGTAAGGTTATGTGCCGACCCAAAAAAGGGAATATGGAGGGTGACCCGGATCGAAGACGTGGCATGATCTCGTCCGTCCTGGGAAAACATAGATCGAATGGCTCACAAGAGACTACGTAGCATATGACATTGTATAGGAGGGCGTGCCACGTGTCATTGGTCAAGTGGCTGGTCAAATATGACCCGGATCTAATCATGGCACAATCCCGACCGTCCTCAGAGAACACAAACCAACGGTGATCAGGGTGGCCACGCAGACTCTTTGTGTGTTGGGGAAAATGAGCCAGGTGTCGGTGGCCTGAGTGGTGGGCTTGTGCAAGTTTGGATTGATGATGTGGCTCAATCCAAGCCGTCCTTAGAAAACACATATTGTGCGATTGAGGAGAGGTGCCACGTGTCAGTGACTGAGTGGCTGGTGTATGCGGGTGTGGATCATTGATGTGGCTCAATCCAAGCCGTCCTTGGGAAACACAGATCATGCAGTTGAGAAGGGGTCCCACGTGTCAGTGATTGAGTGGTTGGTGTATGCGAGTGTGGATTGATGATGTGGCTTAATCCAAGCCATCCTTGGAAAACATAGATCGTAGAGTTGAGGAGGGGTGCCACGTGTCATTGATTGAGTGGCTGGTCAAATGTGACCCGAATCAAGGTATGGCACAATCCTGACCGCTCTCGGAGAACACAAAACCAACGGTGATCAGGGTGGCCACGCAGACTCTTTCTGTGTGGGGGAAAATGAGACACGTGTCGGTGACTGAATGGCTGGTCAAATGTGACCCGGATCAAGGCGTGGCACAATCCTGACCATCCTTGGAAAACACAGATCGTGCGGTGATCAGGGTGGCCTCGCAGACTCTTTGATCGAACGGATGACCGATTGCCACATGGTTGAATCTTATGGCTCCGGGGCTTTGGATATTTAAACCTAATTTTTTGTTCTATTCCTTTCCTTATTTCATTCTCTTGAATGCCCTCTCTCTCTCTTTTCTCTCTTCTCTCTTCTTTCACCCTCTCAGTTATTCTCTTTCAGTCTCTCTGCTCTCCTCTTATTTGCTGCGAACCTGAAACCCTAGCCCCTCTGTAATTCTTTTCCACTCTCGCCTACCTCCAAGCTATCTCTCTCTCTACCTTTCTTCACCATTTCAGCATTTTGATCCCTAACTCTCAACTGTCCCTATCTTTGACCTCTTTTCAAGAGCCTAGTCCTTCCTTTAGAAACCTTAGATCCTTGCAAACCTAAAATCCTAAACATCCCACAATTCCTTAGAGGTGATTTAGCTCCGATCGACCTCCTATTCTGTCTTCGCGGCCAGATCTGGTGAAGCCCAAACGAATGATGATCACTAGGAGTGCCTTGGTAGGGAAGATCAACACAGATGCAAGGGGAGTTCTTTCGCACTTCCAAAGGAGATAAGCTCTTTCTTTCTCCCCTTTTTATATATATATATATATATATATATATATATATATATTCCATTTTGTGTATGCTTGATTGCTGGTTCTTATTTGCGTGGCAATTTAGGGCTTGAGGTATTTAAGGTTTCTGGTTTAGAAGTTAGGGTGTCGAACGTTAGGGTTTCAGTTGTGGTGGTGAGGTCGAGGGTGAGTCAACTCGTCTTCGACTCGAGTAAGTTGAGTGAATTCAGAGGATCACGAGCGAGCCACATGGGCTCTATTTCGTGTCTAGGTCACGTGTGGTCTTTGGAACGGGCTTGAGTGAATTGGGTCTGAGTTTGCTTTCGAAAAATGGGCTTTAATTGAGTTTTAAAACAAGTCGGCCCACTTTCCCTTTAAAAAATAAAGCCTGTGTCTATTTAAATGGTTGGGCTTGGATTGAGTTTTAAAAACGGGGCGGCCCACTTCAGGAAAAACCAAGGCCCAAGTCATTTTTAAAACATGTCGGCCCACTTTCCCTTTTAAAAATAAAGCCTGTGTCTATTTAAATGGTTGGGCTTGGATTGAGTTTTAAAAACGGGCTAGCCTACTTCAGGAAAAAACAAGGCCCAAGTCATTTTTAAAACATGCCAGCCCACTTTCCCTTTAAAAAATAAAGCCCGTGTCTATTTAAATAGTTAGGCTTTGTGTAAAACAAATTGGCCTCGGGTTCTTTTAAAATAGGCCGTGGGAATAAATGCGCCCCCCTTTTTTCTCGAGTTTAGATATTATGACTGCTCCACGTCTCTCAAAATCTATCTCGGGATTTTTGTGCCACCTTGTGAACATAATCCTCCACTGACAGCTGAGGGGACTTCATGACTCCCACAACTTACCTTACTCACAATCCTTAGGGGCTTCTCGATGCACATCACCTCTCTCTTCTTCCTGTCAAACACAAACTTTAAGACATATACAGTATGATAATCCTTTTTATTCTATTTAAGAAGACTTCCTCTCACACTTAAACACCACAGGCAAACTCCACGCGTGACTGCAACCCATTTTGGCCATCCTCTGTTATGGAAACCGCACCTTAGCTATCTTAAATCTCTCAAAATCTAAACCCTTTCTCATGGCAAGGGCTTCATCTTCTAAGCAGGTTCCTGATTTGAATGTGGCACCAGAGGTGCCATCCTATTGTAGTGTTCTCGGTTCCTTCCAGCTCTCTCCTCAGCTCCAAAAAGAAATGCTAAGGAATGAGACAATACTGGCCACAATGTCCGATGTAGGCATAGTCAACCAGGCACTCTATCACAGTGCCCAGGCAATGTCTTCGACATCTCACATTGTCCGTCGCTTGCAGAGACAGAACGAAACCGTGACCCTCCTCTGGAATGAAACCTACACCTTACATACAAAATACCAAGAGGAACAACAGAAAACGAGGGACTTAAGGCAAGAAAATAAGATGTTAAAATGGGAGATCGATGATTTGAGAAGAATGGTGGCAGTTTACTCCAACGACCTTGGGCCTAAAATAGCCGAGTTAGAGAAAAGCCAGGAGGACATCCAGTGGGAGCACAAACGGCTCAAAACCATAGTGCATGGAAAAGGTTAGACTTCTCGTTCCTTAACCTGAAATGAAAATCCGTGATGTTATGTGTTTATGTGGCCTGTAAATGTACACCCCCACCCCTCCCCCCCTCCCCCTTTTTTTTTTTTTTTTAAATTTGATTTTGGGAGAATTTTGGTTGTAATCTCCCATGACCGTGACTGTAACCATGGTATTCCTCCACCATAAGTGAGGGCAATTAATAAAATTTGGGTGTTTTCTCTTCCTTATTTTTTTTTTATTTTTTTTATTTTAATTTTTTTTACTGAGGACAATAGTATTGCTGGTACACTGAATCGGGTTATAATATCCTCCAAATGGCTTGTTATGGATGTAAAAATTTGAGCCATGGAGGTACAATGACCAAAACCCCTATTATGGTTGGCTATGGATGCGAAAGGATTAATCAAAAATTTATTCAACCAGGCAAGTACGAATGAATGGTGCTTTACTGCTATATGTATGCATGTTACTAAATTGTGATGCTTGAATGCAAGGCCATGTTGTTATATATACATGATGCCCGTTATATGATATGTCTGTATGCTGCTACCTATAATGGGAATGCCTTTCACTAAATGCATGAAATGCATGAGGATGCGTGAAGTGCATGCATGAAATGTATGAGGATGCATGGCCTTTCTTCTCGATCCCAGATCTTGGCCACACTTTTAAGTTCTAGTCTGGCATGACGGTACCCAACTTCTCCTTAATGGAACTCAACAACTGCCCCGATTTCGTTCATTGGCTACTAGTCTTTATTGCGTTTCGAATTCCAAAAGGGTCTCGAAATCTATCCTAGTGTTTTCTTCTCACGGCTCTGACCATTTTCAAATTTCCATAGGCACTCAAAATCTGCCCCAGTGTCTGACAGTCGGTACTTTCCAGAAGATACTCAACATCTGTTATAGTGTCTGGCTGTCAGTACTTTCTTCAAAATCTGAAAGATGCTCAATTTCTGCCCTAGTGTCTAACTGTCGGTACTTTCCAGAAGATACTCAACATTTGTTATAGTGTCTGGCTGTCAGTACTTTCTTCAAAATTCGAAAGATGCTCAATTACTGCCCCAATGTCTAACTGTCGGTACTTTCCAAAAGATACTCAACATTTGTTAGTGTCTGGCTGTCAGTACTTTCTTCGAAATCCGAAAGATGCTCAATTTCTACCCCAGTGTCTGGTTGTTGGTACTTCAGATTCCAAAAGATACTCAAAATCTACCCCAGTGTCTGGCTATTAGTACTTTCCATGATCTTCAAAACTCAAGGATTGTTCAAGATCTGTCCCAATAGTTGATCACTAACGCTTCCAGTGATTCGCAAAACTTGAAGGAGTACTTCGAATCCGACTCAATTTTCCTTCATTACTGATGTTTGACATGCTTCAAGCTCCCCATTGGTGCCTGAACACCCTCCTGGTGTATTGGGTTCCTAATTTTTTACCTCAATAAATGGGGAATTCCTAACAATGAGAATAATCATGCATTTATGTCATTAATGTGCTGAATCAAGTCGTCAAGCTGTGCAAAATAGTTGTTCTGTTACATTCAAAATTTATTCAGGAAAAATATAAGTTTTACAACAACATTCCTTGTTCTTAAAGGTATCAACATTAATTTGTGAAAACTAAAGTCTCTTGCTCTTGCTATAACTGCCCCAGTTTCAACTAGAAGGAGACTGACCCTTTTGGTATTGTAAGGTTGAATAGTGCCCTTAGGTCCATTGTTTCCTCAAGGCTTATTTTGGTGCTTTGCTTCACGTTTTGATCTCTGGATGGTCTTTAAGACTTAAGACGAAAAATAGGCTTGGGGATTTAGGTTTTCAAAAGAATAAGGAAACCAAGGCTCAAAACCCAACCCCTGGCAACAAATTTTATCCCAATTTGAGAAATTTTTGCAAGAGTTTGACCGAACTCGTCCTTTTGAACGAGTTGCCTACGTACCTTTTCAGGATCAGGTCATTATGTAGTTCAGACTCAATATTGAGTCTGACAAATCATTTGAGACAACAATGTATTTCAATCTGATCAAGACTTTTATTTGGACCGTAGGTAGGCTTCGGGTATTGGTTTGAGAAGAAAAGGATACAACAAGGCTCAAACTTTGTTTGATCTTAAAGGGGGTCATCCTTGGTCAAAGATCACATCTCAAGCGTGTCTTTTTTTACTGTCCCTTTTATGGGGGACTCTTTTATTTTATTTCAGCTTGAACTCCATTTGGGGACCAACTCTCTTTTAAATCTGCCCCAGCGTGGGGTGTGATCATTTGACGGATTAGTCAAGAAATGAGAATTTTTAGGCTTAAAGGGGCTTGCAAATGGGTTCCTTCGATCTTCTTTTTGGGTAGTGGAAAAGATGGCTTGCCATCCCGTCTATAACCGATTGTTTTCTCGCATGATTTGCCAAACCCTTAAAAACCTCGACCCAGTTTGATTTTTGGGAATGACTTTTTTGAAGAATATGGTTTCGATTTTAAAGCTCAAAAAGGTTCATCAAGTGATTAAAAACATTGGATTCTTTAAGGGAACTAGTGGTCCAAAAATGGCCATCCGTCATTTAATTGAAACAATGAGCAAGGAGGGAACACATGAAATAACACTATGATCCTTTCATTAATTTCTTTTGGAGATGTATACAACCATCAGGCATAATATTTCTTTACAGCATCAGAGTTAACAGGGTGCAATAGGTCAGTTTCGTCCATATTTGCCAACAGTAGGGCGCCTCTAGAGAATGCCTTCTTTCCCACGTAAGGCCCTTCATAGTTTGGTGTCCACTTGCCATGAGGGTCCATATGAATCGGTAAAATCTTTTTCAGTACTAGGTCCCCCTCCTGAAACTGTTGGGGCCGCACTTTTTGGTTAAACGCTCTTATCATCCTTCTTTGGTACAATTGTCCATGGGCCATGGTGGCCATCCTTTTCTCCTCGATCAATTTTAACTAGTTATACCGGGATTGTACCCACTCTGCCTCAGCCAACTTTACTTCTTTCAAAACTCTTAGAGATGGGATCTCAACTTCTACAGGGACCACTGCCTCCATTTCGTACACCAAAGAGAAGGGAGTAGCGCCCGTGGAGTTTCTGGCCGTAGTCCTATAAGCCATTAGGGCGAAGGGAAGCTTGTCATGCCAATCTCTATAAGCTTCTGTCATCTTCTCCAAAATGTTCTTAATGTTTTTGTTGGCTGCTTCCACCACCCCATTCATTTGTGGTCTATACGGCGCTGAATTGTGATGCTTGACCTTGAACTGATTGCATAGCTTGGTCATTACTACATTGTTCAGGTTCTTGGCATTATCCGTGATTATTCTTTCAGGGATTTCGTACCGACAAATCAACTCTCTTTTGATGAAACGACTTACCACATACTGTGTGACACTGGAGTTCGAGGCAACTTCTACCCATTTAGTGAAATAATTGATTGCCATAAAGATGAAACGGTGTCTGCTACTGGCCTTTGGGTTTATTGGCCCAATCACATCCATGCCCCAGGCTGAAAAGGGCCAAGGTGCGGAGAGAACATGAAGTGGGGCCAGTGGGACTTGGATCTGATCACTGTAAACTTGGCACTTATGGCACTTTCAGGCATAGTCAATGCAATATCTCTCCATGGTCATCCAATAATACCCGCTCCTAAGTATTTTTTGTGCCAATGAGTGGCCTCTAGCATGGGTACTGTAGACTCCCTCGTGAACCTCATGCATGACTTGTCGGGCCTTCTGTGCCTCTACACACCGTTAAAGGGTCATGTTATGATTTATTTTGTACAAAACTTCACCATTTAAGAAGAAGCCTATGGCCAACCTTCTGATAGTCCTCCGATCATTACTGGCTGCCCCTTAGGGATACTCATTTTTCTGGATGTAGGTTTTGATATCATAAAACCATGGTTTTCCGTCGGCCTCCTCTATCACCGTGCAGTGGGCAGGTTTAGGTTGTACTCTAATCTAAATAGTTTCAATCTTCACCCCTTCTTCTACCTTGAATAAAGCTGCCTCACCCCTTCTTCCACCTTGAATAAAGTTGCTAGTGTGGCTAGTGAATTAGACATTACGTTGTTTTCTCTTGGCGTGTGAGAGAAACTGATACTATCAAACCCTTCTATCATCTTTTGAATGTACTCACGATACGGTACCAGCTTGGAATCGCGAGTTTCCCATTCTCCGATTAGCTGGTGGATGACCAAGTTCGAGTCTCCTCCTACTGTTAGTCTCTTGACACCTCGATCTAAATCGGTCTACAAACCCAATATACATGCCTCGTATTCGGCTATGTTGTTAGTACAAGGGAAGATGAGCTTAGCTACCACCAGATAATGTTTCCCATATGGTGATAGGAGCACCGCGCCTATCCTGTGTCCCCAAACATTGACTGCCCCATCGAATAACATCCTCCATTCTTCGAGGTCTTCTTCCCCTTGGGTTAGGGAGTCTATATCTTGGTCTGGGAATTCGAACTCCATAGGTTGGTAATCCTCCACAGCTTTTTCAGCTAGGTATTCCGCAATGACACTACCCTTAATAGCTTTCCTGGTGACGTAAGAAATATCATATTCCATCAACAACATCTGCCATTGTGCTACTCGTCCAGTTATTGTGGGCTTTTCAAACACGTACTTGATTGGGTCCATTTTGGAGATCAGCCAAGTGGAGTAATACAAGGTGTATTGCCTCAGCCTTCTGACCGTCCATTCCAAAGCACAAAATGTTTTTTCAGATCAGAGATCTTAGACTCATAATCTGTAAACTTCTTACTAAGGTAATAAATGGCCCTTTCTTTCCTCCCAGTCTCATCATGCTGGCCCAATAAACAACCCATGGAGTTTCCTGAAATTGCCAGATACAAGATTAAAGGCCTTCCGGACACTAGTGGTACCAGTACTGGGGGATTCAAAAGGTACTCCTTTATTTTTTCAAAGGCCACTTGGCACTCTCCATTCCACTTTTCTGGGTTCTTTCTTAGCAGCTTGAAGATGGGTTCACAGGTGGCAATTAATTGAGATATGAACTGAGTAATGTAGTTGAGCCTACCAAAGAAGCTTCGCACCTCCTTTTCAGACTTTGGGGTGGGCATCTCTCGAATGGCCTTGACCTTGTCAGGGTCTACCTCAGTCCCTTTCTCACTTACTATAAACCCCAATAACTTCCCGGACGTAGCATTGAAGGTACATTTTTCGGGGTTTAACTTCAATTGGCACTTTCGAAGCCTCTCGAACAATTTTGCCAAGTTTAACACATGGTCTTTCTCATTGCGCGACTTAACGATCATGTCGTTGACATAAACCTCAACCTCCTTGTGCATTAAGTCATGAAAAAGGGTTACCATAGCCCTCTAGTAAGTGGCTTCAGCGTTTTTTAGTCCGAATAGCATGACTTTATAGCAGAAAGTTTCCCATAATATGATGAAGGTCATTTTTTCCTTGTCCTCAGGTGCAATCCTGATCTGGTTGTATCCCGAGAATCTGTCCATGAATGAAAATAAAGCATGCCCTACGGTATTGTCCACCAGCACATCAATGCGCGGGAAAGGGAAGTTGTCCTTAGGGTTTGCTTTATTTAAATCCCGATAGTTGACACAAACTCGTATTTTACCATTCTTCTTGATTATTAGGACAACGTTGGCCATCCATTCAGGGTATTGAACTACCTCCAAGAATCCTTCCTCAAGCTATTTCTGTACCTCCTCCTTTATCTTGAGTAACATCTCCGGCGCATTCTCCTCTATTTCTACTTTACAGGCTTTGAATCTAGGTGAAACGGGATCTTGTGGGTTACTAAATTTGTGTCTAAACCTGGAATGTCTTGGTACATCCAGGAAAACATGTCCCGATATTCCCTTAGTAATTCAATCATTTTTTCCTTTTCTTCACCCTTTAGTAGTGCCCCGATTTTCACCTGCTTGGGTTCTTCCTCGGTTCCAAGATTAATCACGACAGTGGGATCGCTACTGGTCAAGGTTGGTTTTTCATCGGACTTTAACATTCTTTCCATTTCAGGGGATAAGTTTATTTCTTGATCTTCAACTTCGGTTTCATGGATTAGATTTTCAAAGTTAATGTCAATTTCTTGGCGAGAGATTTTGGTGTAGTTATTTTCTTTATTCCTGCATGAAATTAACAAACAAATTTTGACAGTTGATTTCCAAAATGCACATAAATGACAATGAATGCATAATTCATTTTCATTAAGGAGCTTCCCCGATTTTTTAGTGGTCGGGGGAATACAAAAGAAAAAAAGAACTAAACAAATTAAAAAAAAAAGATCATTACATGATGATATCTAATAAATCAAAAGAACTTTAGTTCTGAAACTGTACTCCTGGTTGGAGATAATGGATCCACTCTGCATAAGTGCTCGGGAGGACTTCATCATCCAATACTGATATACTTAATTGCCGCAATTCTGCCTCCAGGTTGGATTGATTGCTTTTTACGAAGGTCTAGCTGATGGACGGGACGTACAGTCCTTCCTTTGAGCTTGTTTCACCGGTGATTCTTTCCACCCTCCGCATCTTCTTCTCCTCAGCTTTCTTCCTCCGGTTTGCCGCCGTTGGTATGTAGCCAAGGCCATATCTGTCTTTCACTTCCTTAAGCATTAATGGCTTTCGGATCCCCTGTAGGTATTTTCTGAGCCCTTTTTCCGGATGGTACCCCTGTCTGATCATTTCGCTCGCCATTATATGCACTGCGGTGGAGATCTAAGGGCGTGGGATTAGAGATCCTTCTGCTATAGTTGCGACATTTATGATCTCAAAGGCTCAGAATGAGTCCTCCAATGCCTCTTCCGTGGCTTCCACATAAGGAGTGGAAGTGGGTTTTGTTATCATAACGTTGGTTTCACCATATACAAAGACCGACTGGTTCCCCTACTACAAACTTCAGCCTCTGGTGTAAGGAAGATGCGACCGCCCCAGTGTTATAGATCCATGGCCTTCCCAGTAAGCAGCTGTAAGAAGGTGTGATGTCCATTACCTGGAATGTGACATTGAAGATGACTGACCCAATCAGTATGGGAATCTCAATTGCCCCTACAGACTCCCTACGGGCCGTCAAAAGCCCTTACTACCAGATTGTTCTGCTTGACATACGAAGGGTCTACCGAAAATTTCTGAAGAGTGGTCATTGGTAAAACATTGAGGGATGACCCGTTATCGACTAACACCCAAGCTATTATATGGTCCTTGCATTTGACCGATATGTGCAGTGCCTGGTTATGCCCTCTTCCTTTCGATGGGATTTCTTCATCATTGAAGGTAATGTAGTTGGTCGCGGACAAGCCTCCGATTACATGGGTGAATATTTATACACTGATGTCTTGAGGTATATACGCCTAATTAAGCAGTTTTAGCAGTGCTTCTCTATGAACCTTTAAGTTTAAAAGTAGAGACAAAATGGATATATATGCTGGCATCTTTTTTAACTGGTCGACCACACTATATTCGCTATGGTTGATAAACTTCAGAAATTCTTCAACCTCCTGCGGTTGAACTGTACTTTTAGTGCTTCTGCTTGATTCACCAATTTGTTTTGTATTCGGCTTCCCAGACTGTGCTGGTACATATACTCTGCCACTACGAGTTACACCCACGATATATCTTGTATCTTCCATGCCCCGGGCTTGGCAATCGTACTTCCATGGCACCGCCTTATCATTCTGATATGGGAACGGTCGAGGTACCGAGATAACCAAATGGGTTGGGGTCTTGTGGACATAGCTGGACTTTTTTGCCAAGGGTATGAAAGGTTGGTGTGGGCACGGGGGATGTTCTTGTTTTTTATCTCCCAGAGTTGAAACTTTCCCATCCTTTTGAATCGAGCTGACTTCTATGGACTTGTTATCCAACATTTTGCATAGGATCATCCTAAAGGTTTTGCAGCCCTGAACAATCTTTCTTAAAGAACTTTGGCATTCACACCATGCTCCTTTAGGACAGGTGGCCTCTGATTCTATTAGGCCCGCCTTCCTGAGCTCTTGGTATACCCAATCCAAAGCCAAACGATCTAGGTTGGCTTCTTATGCCTTTCCGAGTTCTACCCCGACCATACCAATTTGGTCTACCTCATGATTGGGTAAAAAGGGTTTCCCTGAAAGCCTGCCTGCTTGTCATCAAAGGCTAGCCACCCTGCATCCTTCAATGACGGAACTTTATATTTGAAAGCCTAGCATTGGTCAATGGAGTGGCCCGGAGAGTTTGCGTGGTATGCACAGTGGGAATTGGGATCAAACCGTCGTGGTGGGGGGATTGGTGACAGGAATGGCCAGTATGGTCGTCACCATTCCTCTCTCACACAGTTGAGGAAACAACTCGGCATAGGGCATTGGGATCGGGTCAATCCTTCTAGCATTCCTTGGTGCTTCCCTTTCTTGAACTTGATTATTTGTCGGTGCTAGTCTTAGTCGGGGGGTTGCAAACTAGGGCCTCGGGCTCATATGTAGTGCCTGGTTTACTACTAGTTCCATGTAGAAATTTCCCCTAGGTTGTTGACTTCGACTTCTCTGCCTTAGGCTCTTGGTAGAACCCTGTATCATTTATGTCTCTTCTTCATTTTTACCTTTTACCCACTTCTTACTTGGGCCGTTATTGGTGTTTCTAGTCTTTATCCGTCCAGCTTTGACGTCGGCTTCCACTCTGGCATCTGCCGCCATAATGTCCATGAAGTTATGGGGGGTGGATCGTACCAGGTATGAATGGTAGGGATCTTTTAACGTCCCTACAAACATCAATATTGCCTCATGATTGCCAACCGGAGGATCCACTTGAGTGGTCGCGTCTCTCCAACAGTGTGCATACTCCCTGAAAGTCTCTGTTGGCTTTTTCTCCATTTCAGAAAGAGACATCCTATCCGGAGCCATTTCCAAGATATGGCGATATTACGCTTCGAAGGCATCAACCAAGTCTCCCCACATACGGATCTGGGCCTTGTTCTGCTGGGCATACCATCTAGCCGCTGTCCCGATAAGACTGGTTCGGAAGCAATGCATCATCAACTTCTCATTATCGGTATAGGCAGCCATTGACTAACAATACATCCGGAGATGGGTCCGAGGGCATGTGGTCCCGTCAAACTTCTCGAAGTCCGGCATCTTAAACTTTGGAGGAAGGACTACATTACGCACCAGGCAGTAATCTGAGGGTCTAGCGGTACTGGCGGCCCGAGTCCCCTCTATGGCCTTTAACCTCTCTTCCAGCTCATCACAATGGTATTCTGTCGTGGTCTTGCTTGTCCGCACGCCCGCAACTGTTGATGAGGGTATCCCCATTCCTGTTACTACCGGGATAAAAGGTGCCATGCCATGCGCCGGTTTCTCTAAGGTGAATGGGGGCGGATCGGAAGATTGCCCATGAATCCATGTAAAACCAGGGGGGGGTGGATAGGATCATTTTCTTCTTCATGATCTTGATCTTGGACTGTCTTCCCTTTGTTTAGCCGTAGGTCCAATATTCTCTTCATCTGATTGCTCAGCTCCTCCTGCCCCTACTCGATCCCCAGAACACGGCTTTCCAACTGTTCTTCCATAGCTTTTGCTTTTCTGCAAGTGTTGTAAGGGTGTGTGGGTGCCTCAATTTTTCCAATTCTCAATCACGCCTCCTTTCCCTCTGAACATGAAACCCACGTTTTTTAGTACAAATGTATGCCGTGAATGTTTATGCAAATATGTATTCAGTGCATGAATGAGCGAATACAATTATGCAACCTATGTGCTTCGACCAAGGTTCTGAAAAAAATCATCATCATTTCGTTACAACTTTCATGAAATACATGGATCTTTCGAATGTACTACACAGACGGAGGATTCTGATTGTCCCGTTTGTTCTTATTGATGCAGTGCGATCCTTCTTGGGCTGGTTCTGACCCTCTAGGTGCCGATCTATTCACTCTCCGCTTTAATTCTTGGTATTTGTCTTCCCAGTACATGGCCTGTTCTATGAATGGTTCTGCCTTATCCAGTGCCTGGCTAAAGGTCCTCCTCTGATTATCCCATTGGTCGTCTAATTCTTGAATGTGGAGGGTTCTCTTTTCAATTTCAACCTTTGCGCCTTTCAACGTCTTGGATTTTTTATCGAGTGCCGCTAGAAGCGTCCGTCTCTCTTTTCTCAAGGCCTATACTTCTTTTTCTACAACACGAGCTGAGTTTTCTATCGTTTGACTTTCTTACGGTAAAAGGCCACTAACTCTTCCTTCCCTCGCTCCGTGCGTTGACTTTCTGATACTGTCTCCTTCTTTGGGTGTGGCTCCATCTGTAATTGTGGATCCTTTGATGACTGGCCATGAGTAGCAAGAGCTCCAAAATTTCCTTCGAATTGGGGGTTCACCTGGTTGACTCGCCATATCTCGTGGCTCTCCTGAATTGTAATTGCTTCCTCACTTAGGTCTACCAAGAGCATGTGTTTCCAGGCCACTATGAACTTCCTAATCTGATTCTAGGCCGTTTCTGTATAAGAGAAGTTTGATTTTGCCAACCCATGGGTTGCTGGCACAAATTGAGATGCCCCCATTTGCCTCCTGGCGATCAGAGGAGCTTATGCCACTCCTCCCCATGGACCTAGTAATGGGACCCATAGGAGGTTTCCACACTGGTATATCATGCCGGAATGCTTCATCCATGGCGCTTGCCAAATTAGTCCTGAATCTCCCAATTTGTGTAATTTTTCATTCCATACAGCCTTGCTCCATTAAACGATCTGCTAAGCCCCTTCAAACTCTGCTAAGGGAATTCTAAAAGTTGAAAAGGTGTCACGACACCCCCCTTGGTTACTTGGCAGGTGACTGGCAAACCAAACATAAAGTAAAGGAACATAACACTTCAATCATTCTTTACCCTTACCCCTGCATTTGTTGAGGGATCAGAAAGTTTCCACCAAAATGCCTGGGACTGGATCAACTCCATTCTTTACTTGTGCCACAAAACCAATGGTGGATCGGTCAATGGTCCCTAATTCTTTGGGGAAAATAACCAGACCATATATGGCCTGGGCTAGCAGATGCATCTGAGCCTCCTTACCTTCTTCTTCTTCCAACAATGCCTTTAGGTACTTCCAAGTGATTTTCTCGTCTTCTCCTGCAGCTCGCCGAATCTTGATTCCAGCAACATTATACAATTCTCTTGCCAGAGAAGCTTGAGAATCAGGTGTATAAATGTGATAAGGTGATCGTTGTTTCATCAAGTGTAGGAGTGACGTGTACTCTTCGATTGTAGGAACCATGTCTATCCCGTTAACTGTGAAACATGTGTACGGGGGATTCCAGAAGTCGACTAATGCCTTCACCATCTGAAAATTCACTAATATATGCAGCAAAAAACCGATGTGGCCATATAACTGTGAGAACTCCAAACAGCGCTGCGGTGTCCACCCTTTCCAAATAGTCATTAGTTCATCCAGTGGGTTTGACCGGGTATATATGCAGACTTTGGCTGGTAACTTCACCACCGATTCTCTATTCAGACTGTCTCCCCATTGTCTCTGTTGATCTTCAGAGTATAAATGTACCACAGACTCGGTTTCTTGGTAAATTATTGCATCCTCCATGGACGGCCTTGATTTTTCTCAGAACCTTGGTAAAGAGGGTAGGATGCCTATATGTATGCAATATGTTAGTAATACTACCATGCAATATGTATAGCCATAAGATCTTTTGGAGAAATATGTGGTTCCCATCCCAAACCCGAGGTGGATATATACAAGGTTCTACGAGACTTTGTCCTAGGTGGGGGATTTTGGATAAGCATGGGTGGTTAAGCTCTATCCCTATAGACAAAAGGTTCCCAGATTGAAATTCCATCCTCCCTCACAGAGGTCCTGACAAAGCTCGCACTAAGCGGAGTGGTTCGCGGGTCCTAGCAAGCTTAAGCTAGGAAGGGACAAACCCTATTACACCCCTATTTAATCCTAAAAGGGAAAGCCCGAGTACAGAGCTGTGAAGGTGAGTGAGTTTGTCCATTTTATCCTACACCCTCTACCCCACATTCATCCATTCGTTATTCATAATCAAATACATGCAACACATCACATGTTAGAAATCTGTACAACTAATCAAATGCTTACCAACCAACCATATGCTCAACATAGCAAATATTTACAAGTATCAATTACGTCTTATTTGAACATAAAAGGTAGGTCAAAACTTATGGTTATTAATATGCATAATTACTCACCTATGCACTATTATTATTATCAATTTGCACAAAAAGAAAAAAGGGGGGGGGGTATTCAAAAGGTTCATTATATTTGAAATTGGGATAATTGACGATTAATCACTGGCTCGACTCTCAATGATCCCCAGCGGAGTCGCCATGCTGTCGCAACGTTCCAAAGCAGAACCAAGCGAATGAAGAGTGAATTTTAAATTTTCATGAAAAATTGTGTAATGGAGTCGCCACTAACCTTTTAGTGTGGTTAGAACACTTGATTACTACCCAATTAAGGATAGAATCGGTCTGCATTATCAAAGACGGGATCGGGAGTACGGTTACGCAAGGGGAAGGTTTTCGCACCCCCTACACACCCATTCTTATGAATGGTACCAAATTAATTGAAGATTATCCCAAAAATTAATTTAATTAGCCTTTAAAATTACTCCCCTTTTTAAAATTATAAAACAAATACAAAAAAAAAAACATATAGGTATTCCCTCATAACTAGGGCATATCATGTTACGAAAAACTCAATGCCCTTCCTTACAATTATTGGGATCGGAAAATAGAGAAAGTAGGTTTTTTTACAAAAAATAACTCCCAGGTATTTTGAAATTTATAGAATTTTTTTTAAGTAAGGAAAATTGACATTTTTGAAACCTTGGGAGGTTTTGGGCTCATTCGGGGTGAAAATGATTTCTTGCACCTTGAAAATGTTTTTGTGATTTTTTCCAAGTGTGAAAACATTTTGTGATTTTTATGATTTTTCAATATTTTTTCCAAACTTCAAAATAGCACAAATAAAATTCAAACAAAACTCATAGAAGTAAAAGTTTGAAAATATTTTTGGAATTTTTCCTAAAAAAACTTTTGTGATTTTTTGGCATTTTATGACTTTTATGGGTTTTTTGAATCAATAGTCATTCAAAGAAAATAAAAAATAAAAACATACTAAATAAAACAATAAATTGGCTCCATACCGATTCAAGGGTTTAAACAATTTGAAGAGAGATAAACAAGGTTTAGGTTCGAGATTGAACCTAACTTTAGGTTTGAGTCTTTGATTAACAACTTCATACCCCGTGTATACTTTAGAATGTAACCTAGGAAGAGAAAATTCATTAGTTTTACCTTTCATTTTCCTCTCCTCCGGTCTTCTTTTCTTATCGGTGAGTCTATTGGGGCAGTCTACAGCGTCTTCCCTAGGGTTGTTCTTGAGCTCTAACTCGAGGCACTATAAAGTACCTTCTTCAAATGGGATGACTTGACACCAATAGGAAACGGGATCAGTCGACCGCTTGATCTTCTTTCGTTTTCCTCCACTCCGATCTTCTTTTCTTGTTGGTGAGTCTACTAGGGCCACTTTACAGCGTCTTCCCGAGAGTTGTTCTTGAGCTTTGACTCGAGGCACTACAGAGTGCCTTCTTCAAATAGGGTGACTAAGCACCGATAGGAAACGGGGTCAGTCGACCTCTTGATCTTCACTCAGAAAAATTAGCTTCACAAACTTATAATAGAAAACTTCAATATTTGAAATCTTCTCCTTACCACCACCAAGAACTCTCCCCTTGTACTTCGAATAAGAAGGTTATTTATAGACTTAGCTTGGGGCAAGAATGGGAAAGAAGACATAGGGGAGTAATTATGAGGGGAACAAAGTATGGGGTGAAGAATGATGAAGGGAATATAGCATGGGAAGAATTATAATGGGAGAAAACATGACATGTAGTGAGTGATGATGGGGGGAACAAAGTATGGGATGAAGAATGATGGAGGAAATATAGGATGAGAAGAATGATAAAGGAAGAAAACATGACATGTGGTGAGTGATGATGGGGGGAACAAAGCATGCTTGCATTTGACAAATTAAAATAAATAATAATAATAATAATAATAATAATAATAATAATAATAATATGAGGGTCCTAGAAGCTGTGCGGAGCCCATCGGAGATGTGTGGGATCCACCAGCCGTTTGAGGGTCACAAGAACCCGAGCTAGCATGCATCGGATATGGGGATCCAAACTAGCGTACCCGAGGGGGTAGCGTGCACCAGATGTAGGAATCTGTGCTAGCATACCAAAAGATATGGGGCCTACAAAACATGTGGGGCCCAATGGAGATATGTGGGGCTCACAAGCCATGTGGGGTCCACGAGCCATTTAAGGGTTATAGAAACTCGAGCTAGCAGGTGCAAGCATGCCAGAGGAGGTAACGTGCATCGGACGTAGGAATTCAAGCTAGCGTACCAGAGTGATAACATGCACCAGATGTAGGAATCCGAGCTAGTGTACCAAAAATGATAACGTGCACCAGATGTAGGAACCCGAGCTAGCGTACCAAGAGGGGTAATGTGCATAGGATGTAGGAATCCAAGCTAGCGTGCCAGGAGATGTGGGGCCCACAAAGCATATGGGGCCTAATGGAGATATGTGGGACCCACAAGCTATGTGGGGTCCACGAGCCATTTGAGGGTTATAGGAACCTGAGCTAGCATGCACCGGATGTAGGGATCTGAGCTAGCGTACCCAAGGGGGTAACGTGCACCGGATGTAGGAATCCGAGCTAGCGTACCAGAGTGACAACATGCACCAGATGTAAAAATTCGAGCTAGTGTACCAGGAGGGGTAACGTGCACCAGATGTAGGAATTCGAGTTAGCGTACTAGGAGGGGTAACGTGCACCGGATGTAGGAATTTGAGTTAGCGTACCAAGAGATGTGGGGCCCACAAACCATGTGGGGCCCAGCAGAGATATGTGGGGTCCACAAGCCATGTGGGACCTACAAAGATGTGTGGGGTCCACAAGCAACGTGGGACCTACAAGGATGTGTGGGGTCCACCAATAGCGTGAGACCTACAAGGATGTGTGGGGTCCACGAACAGTGCGGGAAGGTTTGCCATGAGGTCTTCTCAAAAAGGCCTCGTTAAAATTGGGGTGTCTGCACCTAGAAAACAAAGGGAATGAAAAATCAACTGAGCGCAAGGAGGCCTAAACCCCTTATTCCTTTTCTTCCTTTTCATAAGCTGAAAACCCTTATCCTGCACCTTTTCATTCCCTTGAGTTTTGCCACTGTCCGAAGGCGCAAAAGAGCCTTTTCCTTTATCTTTAACCTTTTCAACTACATCCAAAACCGCAAGGGAAACATTAACTTTTTCCCTATTAATTTTAGTTTCACTCCCCACTTGCATGGAAGATTCAACATTAATCCTTACTGCTTCAATGGACCCTGTTGACTTTTTGGTCAGATTCTTGTTTTGATTATGATAAACCATAGTTTCTCATCCGTGTGCTTTGAGTACGTGAGTAGGTTTATGTTTTAGTTAGCCTAGATGATGATGCAATATGGAAGCCGTAAGAGCATCTGAACGAGTATACCCTGGCGTATTCCAGGGAATTACAAAGGAGTAGCGTATGAAGATTGATTTGTGTTTTAAGTTGTATTTTATTTTTATATTTATCATTTAGGTCTGTATTAATTATCTATCGGTCTATAATAGTCCACATATCATGCATGGTAGGGACTATAAGCTCAAGATAGTTGAATGACCCTAGGAATCAGTCGACTGACGCCGGATTTTTGGGACTAATTAAAATGCTCAAAGACCTTAGACTGACCATAGGTCCCAATATATTGCATGAAAAAGTCCCCCATAATCCTAGAATTAATTATCATGGGAATAGGGGTGACTTCATAAGAAAAATAGGACTGAATTGCACAAAGTTGGTGTGTTTGGTTGACCGAACCCCAACACACAAAAACACTTTCATCAACCGAACCTCCCTAGGGTTAATGATTTGACCAGTTAATTGATTGTCCTTAAAATGAGCGTTAACTCCCTAGCTGGCTGAATTGGAACATGGGAAATCCCAAAGTCCTAGTCGACTGATCTCCTAATTGTAAAATGGTCCGGTCGACCGAACCTCGAAGTTCAAAAATCGCCTCAAGTCTAGTTGACCATCACTGCAATTCAAAAACACCCTAGTCGACCAAACTAAGCAAATGGCCGACCGAACCTCTTGGGTTGCTCGAATTTTACCGAGGTTAAAACGAGGATATTTTTTATTAACCATACTTAATCTTTTCTAAAATTCCATCTATGTATCCCCAACGGTTATATTTTTATGAATTTCTATAAATATTAGTTCATTTGGAAAGATTAAACATGGATTCGCAAATATCATTAGCCAAAACTCTCTGAATTTCAAAACCCTTGTTTTGTCATATAAAAGCAATAATTCTATCTCTTACTCATCCTATTTGCTAAAATCCTTTGGTAAAAGTATTATTGAGATTGTTTATATTGGCTCACACTCTCATTGTATGTGTTTGATGTTGATTTTTTGAAAGTGAGCTTGAGAGTCCCCTTGTGATTTAATTCATAAGTCCTAAGTGGGAATACTCTCTAGATCTTGTGAACCTCACATTATTGTTTCAAGTATTCAAAGGCTTGTTCTTGTGTTTTTTGAAATATTTTTTAAACAAGCTTGATTTCAAATATCTCTTGTGCGTGAATTTTGAGAAAAATATCTTAGAGATATTTTGATTATATTCTCTAAAATTCTTTGAAACCTACTTCTTGTTGAAATATATTTACATATTGTTTCAAAGATAGATTGATAATACACTTTTGAATTAGACCGGTCGACCGATAGCATATCGTGTGTGTAATTTATATTTTCATAATTTAGGTACTGCACGTGTACGTTACTTTCAATAGTCTGTGAATGCTGTGCATAACTTAATTTATGCACTTTATATTTATCTACACATTTGGGATTGTATAGAAATGCCCTAGGTTGGGAAATACTATTTGTGGATCTGAAATCAACCTAGGAAGTTTTAAATACCCAATTCACCCCCCACTTGGGAATACACCAATTCCAACAATTGGTATCAAAGCCTCATTGCACTTGGCTTAACAGCTTTTGTAAAAGATTGCAATGGCTCTCATTGGTGTATCCCCATTTGGCAAGGGACAATCACCTTCTAGTCCTCCATTATTTTGTGGTGTTGATTACACCACCTGAAAAATTAGAATGAGCATATTTATAAAATCAATGGACTGGAGGTCCTGGCAAGTGATTGTCAAAGGAATCTATATGCTAGTAGAAAATGATATTAATTTGATGCATGCAAATTCACATGTCATAGATTTACTATATTGCTCTTTAGATACTGATATTGTTCATGAGATTATGGCATATAGTAGTGCACAAGAGATCTGGGTTGAGCTTGAAAAGAAGTGTGGAGAGACCCGGGAAAGGGAGATCACCACTTCGGAAGCGTCAAGCTCAAATGATCTAAAAGTGGTAAGTCAAAGGGTTAGTGCATTAATAGAACAGAAGATATATGATTCTTACTCTAGCTCTATAGATGATTCTATTGTTGAATGCTATGATTTGCCAAATGCCGAATCATTTGTTGAATACCATGATAATTTTGTTAGTGATGTATGCGATGATTCTCGTGAAAAATATTACAATATATTATATGTTGAATCATCTTTCAAACTTTGTGATAATGTTGTAAATGATTCATGTGAAAACTATTGTATTAAATCTTATATTGAATCATGTAATGAGTGTTATAATAAAATCATGTCATTGAATAGACAACTAGAAAAGGATTCATTTAAAATTCATAAGTCTCTAGTTGAAATGTCTTATCATAAAACATTTTTGAAAAATCAAAACAAAAGGTTGGTTAAACAATTAGAGGAATTAAAAGATTATCATGCCACCTTAGAAAAGAAAATTTTAAAGAAAATATTAGAAATAATCTTCCTAGAGGGAGAAATGGGAGATGATAAACCCTTGGGAATAACAAAAAATCACTTTAAAAAGGGTTTAGGCTTGATTCATAATGCCTATAGTCATTCAACTATTTCATCAAATGAAAATAGGAGATGTAAGCAAAATTCTTCACATGCATATAATACTTTCTTATATTACAAAAAGAAAGGGTACATCAAATCTTCTTGTAAATGTAGAAGTGCCGAAGGCTTAGATAGGAAGATGAAGTGGGTAATTGTTGACTTTTTGAGTCATATCTCGTTTTTGATAATGACAAATACAAGGTATTTAATGTTTGCCGAGTTTGTGTGTAGGATCAATTGGCAATATCATACGGCACACGGTAACTTGAAGAAGAATGAAGACCCCGACATATTTACTTGTTGTATTTTCATATTTGGGCTTGTAATAATCTGCATATCATGCATGTAGGACTATAAGCTCAAGACCTTAGGGATGGTCAACTGACACTCGATTTTTTCGGCAAGCAAATTGACCTTAGAAAGCCCTTAGGTCCCTACACTTTGATAGCACATGAAATCAGGACCTTAGCTAAAAAGCAATATGGTTTCGGGCAACCAAACTTGGCAAAGCTTATTTTCCTCGGTCGACCAAATCGTGGAAATTCAGCATCTTTGACCTGACTTCGGGCAACTGAACTAGAATGAGCGTATCTTCCTCAGTCGACCGAACTCACTTTGGACTTTTCCCTAATGGTTTGGGCACCCTAATCTTCACGTGTAAAATACCCTCGGGCGACCAAATGTCATTGTTATGGCTACCGAAAATATGTACAGGCAACCGAACCACGGTCTTTTGAAATTGCCGCCAGTTCAGCTAACCGAACCTTGACTCAGGCACCTAAACTTCGAAAAACAACTTTTTTCATTGAGTCTATTTGGGTGACTGAACCAAGGGTCAGGCACCCAAAACTCTCGGGTTGCTTAATTTTTAACCGCGGTAACTCGGATTAATTAAGGGTAAAATCGTTTAAAACAAATTTAATTATCCCCTCTATGTCCCAAGAGTTACATTTTTTGGTAGAGGCTATATATATACCCCCATTTGCAATAATTAGTATGTGACAAGGGATTTATATTAGAAAACTTTCCTCTAAATTTTTTAGGGCCCTATTCCTTCATACAAACCCCATACACTCATATACTATCCTTCTTTTGAGAAATCAAAGCCTTGTGAGTGTTTATTTCATCATTCTATTGTGCTAAAAACCCTCGTTTATTTAGTGCATATTTATTTTTATTTGAGAGTTAAGCAAAGGAGTTTTCCCCTTGATTTTATTTGATAAATCTTTGGTTGGGAAAATTTTGAGAGCTAAGTGGGTCTTTGTATTATCATTGCAAGACTCATTAGGGCTTGTATTTTGTGTGTGCAAAAATATTTTTACAAAATCATATTTGAATATCTCTTTGTGCTTTGATATTGAGAAAAACTATTTTTAAGATATTCTAAATTTCTATTGGCTTGAATCTTTAAAACCCTAAATCTTGATTGAGATTTATCTTTACTTAGTTTCAAAGATTAGCTTATTAATACCCTTTTGTGCTTGATTGAACATTGATATTAGATTAAGTGTTATTGCACACGTATTGCACCGAGCTTATAGTTCCTATCTGTTTGAGGTGCATTGATTAGTGCTTGTGCTTAGTGGTACATATCAGCTTGTGTAAGAAGTATTTGGTTGTATGCAAATTTTCATATATTTGGTATATTCCAAGCATGGGCCTGAAGAAAGATACTAGCCCTGTTGAATAGTCCTGAATTGGCTTAGACCCGGTTAGGAAAGTTAGGTGCACCATCCTGGTAAGGTGTGGTTGTAGGTTGAGGTCGGCCTCATTAATCGACATGGTTGTATTAGGTGCTGCTCCACCCTCTAAGTGAGCATTAGTGGAATCCTTGTGTTGGTGAGTCAAGGCGGGGATAGAGGCATAGTTGGCTGAACCCCGATAACATATCCTGTGTTGACTCTCTCTTTCCCTACACTCTTTATATTTTTGCAATTTAATTTATGTACATGTATATTTATATTTGAATAGTCATATGAATGTTGTGCGTGCTTTAAATGCTGTGAATGATTTGGAAATATTGAGTCTGCTGCATCTGTTTCATATATCTACTCAGTATTATTCTATTGGGGTATTGGTTTATGCTTAGACAGACCCTAGCTTGGGAATTACTGATTGTGGAATTGAAATCAACCTAGGAATTTTAAAATTCCAATTCACCCCCCTCTTAGGAATACACCAAAGCTAATATTTGGTATCATAGCCTCATAGCATTGACTTAAACGTGTTTGCTAAAGATCGGCATGACTCACGTTGGTGTTTCCTCATTCGGAGAGGGACAATCAGCTTCCAGTTCTCCAATATTTTTTGGTGTAATTTACATCCATTGAAAAATTCAAATGAGCATATTTGTAAAATCTATGAATTTGAGGGTCTGGTAGGTGATTGATAAGGGAATTTATATGCTCGTTAATGTAAATGATACTAATATGCATGCAAATTCATATGCCATGGAATTATTATATTGTGCTTTAGAGTCTAATATTCTACTTGAGATTATGGCATGTTCTAGTGCAAAAGGAATCTGGGATGAGTTAGAAAAGAAATATGGACAACCCAAAGAGAAGGAGATCACTCCTCCGAATGCTCCAAGCTCATATGATCATGAGGAAGTAAATCATGAGCTAGTAATCAGCAACGAGGTATATGATTCTCACTCTAACTCGATTGATGATTCTTATACTGAATGTTTTGTTGTGTCATATGCTGAATCATCTGTTCATAATACTATTAAAGATGTATGCGACAATTCTTATGAAAAGTATTGTAGCATATTGTTTGATGAATCATCTAATAATATTTGTGATAGTCCTATTGAACAAGCTTGCAACGATTCATATAATTTGTGTGATATATCTTATAATGCATCGTGTGATGAACTAAATGTTAAAAGCATGCCCTCGTATGGAGAACTAGAAAAAGCTTCATTTAAATTTTATAAGTTTCTAGTTAGATTATCTAAGTAGGAAATTGTGTTGAAATATGAAAATAGAAGATTGAAAAAACAATTAAGAGATTTGAAAAAATATCATGCCATCTTAGAAAAGAAAAAGATTGTGAAGGTATTGAAAATAATCTGTTTAGAAAGAAAGATTGAAGATAATTTTGAAATGATTTTCGAATCCAAACATGGGAAGTATAGCTCAAACAAATCCTTAGGAATTAAATAGAAAATTTTTTTTGAAAAGGATTCAAGGTCATCATATAAATTCCATAATTATGCCTCTTCATGGAAACATAAGATTAGTAAGCATGGCTCTTCACGAAAGTTTAAAACTTGCTTTTGTCATAAAATTAAATGGCACACTCTATCCACTTGTCCATCCAGAAGTACCAGAGCCTTAGGAAAAGAAATGAAATGGATAGTTAGCAAAGCAAACCCCATAGAACCTAAGGAAAAATGGATTAAAATGAAAATTATCAAATTAGTTAATTTTCTCGTTAGACCCCATGATTAGATTTAGGAGTTGATAGTGTTGACTGTAGGCTTGGGAAGTGGTTGGTGCTTAAAATGAAAATTCTTAGTAAATGTATTAACTATACACTATATTGATTACTAAGAATCCTAGATAATTAAGCCAATATGAAAAGTCAAGTAAAATATCCAATCTAATCACTTAATGAAGAAATATCCTAATGATTGGATAAAATATGAAAACATTGGTTATAACATAATTCAATGAAGTCCACTTCCAAATGGAAAAAACATTATTTTCTTGATAAATTACTCAAATTGCTTAACTCATGCTTAAATATGATCATCTAAAGTTAAGCATACTCTGTCCACTACACAAGTTTGACTTTTAGGAAATGAAGTTAAAAATCTTATCCTAAACTCATCTTGAAAGCCTAAAATGCCTAATAAAATGTTTATTCGTCACTCTAGGCTTGAAGCACTATTGGTCATAAATGATTAATATATATTAAGTGTGCTTTTCATAAGCCATCTTGCTATAATCAAGATTAGAGGCAACCACTAAGGAATTGAAGTTTTATTAATTAAATCAAAATGTTCATTTGAACTTAAAATATAAAAATCCTCTAATTTTGGTTTATCTCATCCATAGGAAATCTTTACCATACCACGATCACATCAGGTAGAGATTTTGTCTATTCCTTGGTTCGTATCCTTGATCATAATTATAATCATTGTTGGCCTAGCTAGGCTTACATCTCTTGATTTTCATGATAACAAAGTAAGACTATATAATCTACTTCAAAGTGGTGCTATTTTAGTTATTGAAGACAAAGAGTTATTCAGATGATAAAAGGGACATTTTTGAAAGCTCATGTAAAAATTCAAATCAAACGAAGCTTAGACCCAAAGTGACATATCTTGAAGGTTCACAAGTATCAAGGAACATGGAAAGCCTTATATCAAATAAAATGAGCCAAAATAAAAGCTCAAAGAAGTTTGCAAGATCAAACATCAGCCACAAAATGAACTCAAAGCAAAGAGGAGTCAAATTAGTTTGTTTTCAGGACAAGTTTTGTAAGTACTTCAAATATCATTCAAGTATGATTTTTCATTTTGAAGCTCATTAAGTAAAGAGACTTAGAGACCTTAGTTTTAAGTCTTGGAACATATTTTTCAAAGTAAAATAAATTTATATTCCAAGATTAAATAAGCAAAGAAGAGAGATATCAAAAATAAGAAATAATTGGTTGACAGGCGACTGACTGCCAATGGACAATCAACCGCCGTATTAAAGAACTTTAAGAAAGAAGATAGAAGCATGATAGTCAATTGTCTAGTGTGGACAGGTGACTGCCAATGTAAATTGAGACGACTGAGTGTGTTTTGTCAGTCGTCTGTCACCCTTTTGAATGTTACAAAAAACCAAGTTGTTCAGTGATAGTCGCCTGACTTTTTTTTTACAGGCAACTGCCACCTCTCTAGTTGTGCAATTTAAATGTGAAAAATACTGTCAACTGACTGCCAAGGTACTAACAGTCATCTGTCACGCGATAAATTTTAAAATCACAATAGTCATATTTTGAAATTTTAAAATTGCTTGGGGCTCAAATTTATTTAAAACTTGGAACCTACTCCAAGTAAACTTGGGAACAAGTTAGATACACTTCTACATCTATAAATACACCCAAGATACATTGATTCAATACCAAGAATTAAATTCACCAATCAAAATCTCTCTCAAGCATTCTGAAATTTTCAAAGCTCTTTGTTGCTCATAACTTCCACGAAGTTTACTGAAGTCTTACTGGTTTTCTTATTGATATTGCGCTGCAATTTCTAATTCTTTCATCAATTGAAAGAATCATTTGGTGAAAAATTTCTAGAGCTTCAATCTGAATTTCATATTGTGATTTTTATTGAAGTATATAGTTTTGAACTATACTAATAAGCTCTTTGAGGAGCAATTCTTTGTACATCTATTTGAATTGTATTTTGTAGATTGATGATTCCAATGATTGTTTGGAATGTTGGCCAAGCAAGGGGATATTGCTTAGAAAGTTAGGCTTTAGCCTAATTGAAGGAGTGACCAAACGAGGGTACATCGTTTGGAGAGGCAGGCTCTAGCTTACTGAAGGAGTGTGTAAAAGGTATTGTTCCGCCCGACAAAGGAACTGGTTTTAGTGAATCCTTTGGTGGTTTGCCAAAGGTGAGCACGTAGGCTGGGTATAAGTCGAACCTCGTAAAAATCCTAGTCTCATTCTCTCTTTCCCTTACTCTTTATTTTCAACACATTTAAATTGCATGGATGGTTTAATTGGTAATCGTAAAAACTATGTAATTTGAATGTTAAATAAACTTAAGGTTCAATTTTGATTTGGGATTGCGGAAACTGAAAGGGAGTACATTGGTTGATCAAACTTTTACGGAAACCTCAAATGGAAGTACGTTGGTTGGTTAACACTCAAAGAAAAATTAACTAAGAGGTTATTTAAATTATGAGTTGTTTGGGATTTGAGTTGTGGATTGCATTGAAGAAACAATTTCATATATACAGGGCTTGATTCAAATTTATACTTAGGGCTGATAACAAAAGCTGAAAGTTGAATCTAATATATTGATTAAATACATTGTGGTTGAATGGTTTAAAGATTGATATTGATCGGAGTGTGTTTATATTTCAAAGTTGTGGTTAAAGCTTACATTCTTTGCTTAAAAAGTGCTAAATCTTGCAAGCATTTATCAATCTAAATAGTGCCACAGTTAACTAAACTAGTTGTTTGATTGAACCTTGTTTTGTTCATTTGTTTTGTAGTTGTGGATTAGATCAAGAGAAATAAAATTTTATTGTGTGATTGCTAAATCAACAAGAAATCAAGAATTCATTGAAAGAATTAAATTAAGTTAAAGAATTCATAAAAAGTTTTAAAAGAAAGTTTAAAACCCAATTCACCCCCCTCGTGGGACTACTCCTTAGTTTTCAATTAGTATCAGAGCCTAGTTATAGTAATTCTTAACAAGAAACTATAAAAAAAATCTAATGGCACATATAGGAGTTGTTCCCTTCGGTGACGGCCAATCCTCAACCTGTCCACCAACCTTTTGTGGACATAACTATACCTTTTGGAAAAAGAGAATGCAAATATATCTTCAAATTATGAATTTGAAAGCATGGGAGGTTGTCATGGAAGGTGACCAAATTCCCTTTAAACTTGTAGATGGAAGACAACTTCCTAAGGAGAAAAATGATATGATAGACTTAGATCATAAGATGTTGCAAGTTAATTCTAGTGCTATGACTGCTTTATATTGTGCTTTAGACGCTAATGAATTTAATTGAGTAATGACTTGCAAAACGGCTAAGGAAATATGGGACAAGCTAGAAGTCACTTACGAAGGCACTATAGATGTTAGGGATAATAGGATTGATATGCTTACAAGTGAAAATAAAACTTTTAAGATGAACCCAAACGAATCTATAACTAGCATGTACCTAGGTTCACTCACATAATAAATTCCCTAAATGCCTTAGGAAAAACCTACACTACTTATGAGATGATAAGTAAAATTCTTAGAGGGCTACCACCTAAATGGGAACCAAAAGCCACTGCCATAACGGAAGGTAGGAACCTTAAAACCACTTCTTTAGATGAACTTATAGGTTCTCTACTTACATATGAAATGGCAATGAATGAAAAAAGTGAAAACCAAGAATCTATAGCCTTCAAAGCTTCAAAAGAAAACTCTAGTAGTGAAGAAGAGATGAATGAAGATGAAGTAGCCTTCATACCTAAGAAGCTAGCGAAAATTCTAAGAATGAAAAATAAATTCAAAAGAAGAAACCAAGAATCTGAATCAAACGAAGAAGAAATTAGTAAAAAGAAGTCAAAGAATAAAACTCCTACATGTTATAATTATAACAAAACTAGACATATAAAACTAGAATGTCCACTACTAAAGAAAGAGTCCAAGAATAAAAACAAAAAGGTCATGAAAGCCACTACTTGGGACAACACGAGTACAAGTAGTTTGGAAAATGAATCAAGTGACCAAGAGGTTGCTTATACGTGTTTTATGGCTTGGGACGATGAGGAAAGCTCCTCATCTAAATCTTTAAATAGTTCTTGTAGTTATGAATCCAATGATGAGTGTATGTTGTCTTATGATGAATTACAAAATGATTTATTCAAAGTTCATAAGATGCTAAAAGTAACTAAACAAAACACATAATTGAAAAATAAAAATGAAGGTATAATGAAAGAGTTAGAATCCCTTAGATTTTCTGAAAGAAAAAAGGATTCAAGAATCAAGAAAATAGAAAGTAAGAATGAAGCTATGACAAAGGAGTTAGAATATAAAAATCTTGTTGAAAAAGAAAAAGACTTGAAAATTAAAGAATTAGAAAGCAAGAATGAAAAGATGATAGAAGACCTTCAATTCCTATCCTCTGTGGAATATGAGAAAGACATATATATTTCTGAATTAGAAGATAAAATAAGAAAATTATCTCAAGAATTAGAGAAATTACTAAAGTAGGTTGACGACAAGAAAGAGATAGAGAAAAATGATCTGAAAAATCAAATTGAAGATAAAGAAAAGATCATTTATAACTTTACAAAAGGAAAAAAGAACTTTGACAAAATGATAGGCTCACAAACGATGACCATAAACAAAGAAAGTATGGGATTTAATGGGGTTGTAAATAAAAATAAAAAGAATCTTTACATGGGTTATTTTTCAGAAGCATCCAAAAATTATGCTAGCACATCCTCCAATGCCTACACTAACACCATATGCTATCAATGTAAGAAAAATGGACATATAAAGTTTGAATGTCCATTTAAAAGAAAGGGTGTGAAGATTAAACAAATATAGAGAGTAAAAAAAACATCCCTTGTGAAACCTACCGGACCCAAAAAGGTTTGGGTACCTAGGTAAAAAGCCTTGAAAATATAAAAATGTTTATTGAAACACATAAAAAATTAAATAAATAAATAACATTGTTGGCCAAAATCATAGGATGTTTTAAATGGAGAGTTTTAAATTTTGAAAAATAAATTCATATGAAAGCAAAAATCAAGCATATTACATATACGTGAAGTCAACTAAGAGAGAAAAGAACTTCCCTACAGGGCAGGCGACTAACAAGATACTAGGCAGATGCCTAACAAGCTACTATCTTTTTGGAAAGTCAATCGATGGCCGACTGTCACCTTGAAGACAAACGACTATCTCACGGCAATTCAAGCACACTTAACAAAAAAAAAACATTCTTTTTTTACTCTCAGACGCCTGTCCACTTATCTAACCTTCACTAAAATAGTTTCTTTCCATCTCTCCACTAAGATTTACTTCTCCAAACCTCTTCCAACTTCATTCCATCAAACCCTAAACCCTCATCACCAAAGGATCTTTGGATTTCTGCTTCTTCGACATGCCAAGAACAAAAATAGTAAGGAAAAAGGACAAAGCATCTTCTTCACGACTAGTTAGCAACGATGAAATAGAAAAATGGTTGGTCTCAGTGCAAGCAAAAACATTGTACCGAAATCACATCTCCACTCACTACGAAGAATAAGGTTATTAGTGACACATCAAAATCATCACTAGTACTCACAAAACCGGCACTAATAGTATTAGTGACGGTTTTGTGAGTATTAGTGACGGTTTTGAATTAGTCGCTATATCTACCGTTACTAATACTTATTAGTGACGAATTTTTCAAACCGTCACTAATAATAAAGTATTAGTGACGGATTAAAACTGTCACTAAAAACCTAAGCCCATCACTATAAATTCTATACTAGTTTGATCAAAAATCATCACTAAAGTCATAGTATTAGTGACGGTTTTAAATTCATTACTAATGCTCTATTATTAGTGACGGTTTGAAAATCGTTACTATTGCTCACAGGCAACTATTAGTGAGAGTTTTCAAATCGTCACTAATAATATAGAATTAGTGATGAATGTGAGAGTCGTTACTAATACTATGACTTTAGTGATGATTTTAAAACCGTGACTAATACTATATTATTAGTGACGTTTTGAAAACTTTCACTAAAACTTTTAAAAAAGGCAATTATTAGTGATGGTTTTGAAACCATCACTAATAATTAGGCTTTAGTGACGAATATTAAAAGCGTCACTATCTTACTATTAGTGACGATTTTGAAACCTTCACTATTACTTAAATTGGACAATTAGTAGTGACAGTTTTAAAATAGTCACTAATAATTTTATATTAATTTTTTTTCAATTATTAATTCCTGTAAAAATCTGTAATTACATTTTCGTATACATAACATTAAACCATAATTGCTAAAAAAATTCATAAATTATTTAAAATTCTAATTCTAATTCAAATTCAAATTTAAATACAAATACAAATATATTATACAAATTCAAATTCAAATACAAATATATTATACAAATTCAAATTTAAATACAAATACATTATACAAATTCAAATTCAAATACAAAAATTTCATCTGTTTAGATGACAAAAAAAGTCAAAAGCTGCATCCGTAGTACATGACATTGTGCTGACGTTGTAACGGTTGCAAACCCTACAAATTAAGAAAGTTAAAAAAATTAGTATACGCTTCTTAAAAAATTTTGGCAACATTTCTCTTGTAAATATGACATTTTCCATAGAGATATGCTCCAAACCTAGGTATTTACAATAAACAGTTCACAATAATCCAACTAGTAATGAATTTTACGAGTGCACAAAAGCTTCATATAATAAGCATTAAATAATGTAACGTGTTCATGCATCACATAAACAATATATATCATAATATAGTTCTATAAAAAAATAGAATGTGATGTTTATGGTTTACATGGCTTCCATAAGACTCTAAAACAACTATAATAATCAAATAATGCAAATGAGTCCATGATTGATAGAATTTTCACTTAGCATATGTAAAAGTAAATTTAGAGATGAAGTTCAAAGTTCATTGGAAGTTCACTCATTCTTTCAAAAATGTTTTAACATTCAACACACTATAACCATATGAGCATATGGTATATGGCTATGATTATTTTAGGAAAAAGTCAACAAAATTTTGGCAGCATGTCGTCTATAAATAGAACATTTTCCAAACTTGCAAGTCACAAAAGCATGCAATTCACAATATTTTTGCATCATATAGATACCATTTAGATTAAGACATGCAATAACCTAAAAGTATCTACCAACAGGCAATACACATCACTGCATTAGCCATGCAGGTGGTGTTCCAATCAAGTATGTAGTCCTAATGTCCACTACCAGCATGTAGTTTACAAGATATATCAATCCAAGCATGCAGTCTAGAAGTTAAATCATCTATTAAACTGAAGTTAGATAAGCACAAGTAAATTGGGTGTGTTGTGCGCAAGAAAAAAATTTGAGTGTGCGAACAATAGAAATTGTGTGTGTTGTATGTACAAAAAGGAATTGTAAGTGTGTGTTGTGTGTTGGCAACATGGAAGTGTCTTGTAAGTGAGAATGCTTAGTGTGATCTTGTAGTACTTGTGAGGTACATTAGTGTGTGACCATATTTATTGTCTTGTGTGAGTGTCTCGATGTATGTCCAAGTGTAAGGTCTTGGGCACGTATTTCTTGTAAGGATGTCCAGGTTGTAGAATTAAACAAACACAATACTATATATATATATGCAGCTCAACACTAAAACTATATACCCAAACAATTATTATTCAATCAGAGGAATTCAACAAGATGTTTGTTACTATCCAAGTGTGAAAAAAAGATGCCACAAATAAGTTTAACACATAATGATTCCCACAACTTGTGAAAACTTACAAATCCTTTCTCAATCAAATAAAAGAAATGTATAGAAGAAAAAAAATCTAAGGTTCTATTTGGGACTGAATTTTAAGGTTTGGATTTAAATTTGTATAAATTTGAATACAAAATTATATTAAATTTTGTCCAACCATTGAATAAACAATCATGCTAAAAAATCATGACATAACTTAAAGATATGCTCTTGCATGCTTAGGAGTAGTAATGCACATCATTTATAAAGAAGGTTTTGGAAAAAAAAAAAAAAAACTTCCTATCAGGTCAATAAACTGATAATAATAGAATGAAGCTTAAAATACTATCACGTTGCCTTTGATTTTCGAAATGAAACATGATAAGAATAAAATGAAGCCTAAAATTAAATTATATATGCACACACACACACACACACTCGCACACACATATCAGGTCAATAAACTCAAATTCAATTCATTCCATTTTATTCCATTTCCACCTAATTTTGCCAACTCACTCAACACGACAACATTTTCCGTAAAAGCATTATTTCCCATAGCAACATCAATCAAAGACTAATCAATGCTGAGCAACTGTATAATTTCCCATGGTAACACCAATCAAAGACTAATCAATGCTGAGCAACTGTTATACAGATCCTGCTAATGGGTGTCGTTCCGTACATTCATTAATATTAATATTTCCAAATATATATACGAGATTCAATACAGTTAAAAAAAATTGAAGTTTTTATAGTGGGCTATAATTAAAGAGATTAAGGAAAATTCAATACAATTAAAATATGTTTTTAAATCAAAGTAACAGAGGTTTCAAAGGAAGAAAAGTTTTCAAAGTAAATAAGGAAAATTTTGAGAGCCAGGCAACTGCCAAATATAGGCGAAAGACTGCCAAAATTTAGAAGAATTAAACTTGGGAGGCAGTAGGGTCCTAGGTGACTGCCTGAACCTTGTCAGGCGCCTGGGTGGTCAAGCCAGGTGATTGTCAGTGTCTTGGCAGGTGACTGCCAATCTTCTGGTTTTTTTGTTTTCACTATGGCAAGCGATTTCCAGGTGGTGGCAAGCAATTGCCACTTGATCATACTTTTAAAAACTCAACGGGAAGATTTTTTAAAATAGATTTCTTGGGCACTACTCTTTTGGAAAACTTGATGTTTACACCATGTAAACTTGGGGGGCAAGGAATTATCTTTTAAACATCTATAAATAGACCCAAACTCCAATGATTTTATAACCCTAAGAAATTTTCCAACACTCAAAGTAATCTCAAAGCTCTCAATCTCTCTTGTGCTCATCCTACTTTCCTTACTGAATTGGTGCTGATCCAAACTCTGAAAAAGAGCTACAACATTGTTGGTCTTTCTCAAGTGATGTTGGTCCTTCTCAAGTGATAATGGACCCTTTTTGTGTTGGCACATTCCAAATGTAACACAATTGTTTACTTATTAAATAATGAATTAAAGGGCTATAATTAAAGAGATTAAGGATAGAATAAGAAATTGAAGTTTTATAGTGGGCTGGTCATAGTAGGCTCATGCTCACTTTATAAGAGATTAAGGAGAGAATGAGAAATTGAAGTTTTATATACAGCCCCCATGATTCTTTCCCTTTTGGAAAAAATCAATTACAACACTACTCGATAAAAGATCATTCAATTGACGAGCAGGACACATGAACAGTGTAATTATCTTTTAAACTTTATCAGTAGTTGATCACTATAATTAATATTAGAAACCTTTTAATTGGTCAAATTTTGTTTTACCTTTTGCAAACAACCTTTTTTTAAGACTATGACTTTTAATGGCATCAATGATATAGTTTAAACTAAATAGGTCCATCAGAATGAACCCAAGGATCATAATGTCATTTCTCGTACTTTATAGATGGTGAATTGAGGAATAGCTTCCCAAGAGGGGGGGGGTGAATTGGATTCTTTTTATATTTTAATGATTTTTAAGCTTTTGATTTTAATTACCCAGAAAACAAGATATATATGAATGATAACCACATTTAAAAATACTGAAATTTAAAATCACAAGTCAATCAAATCAAGGTAATTCAATCACTCAATCAAAAAATATTAAAGGTTTTGTTGATATCCCTGTAAACTCTTAGTATGCACTTTACTTGATCAAGATTTCCGCAGATTAACCAACGTACTCCCTTTTTGGGTTTCCGCAAATGATTAATCAAAATGTACTTTCTAAATATCAAGTACCTTTGTTTCTTTCTCACTTAAGAACCTACAACCTGCACTTTTAAATCATACAACAATAACAAGTAAAGAATATAAAGTAATGCAGAGAGAAAGAGACAAGAATTTTTACGAGGTTCGGCTTCAACGCAACCTACGTCCTCGCCTTTGACAAAACACCAAAGGATTCCATATCAGTTCAGTTACCTGGTGGAACAACACCTATTTACAACCACTCCTTCTGTTAGGCTAAAGTCTGCCTCTCTAAACAACAATCCCTTGTTTGGTCCAATGATTCAACAGCTCTGAATCGTCAAAGAATGATGATAAAGAAATTTTTTGTACAAAAGAAACTCTCACAACAGAGTAAATTAGTACAATGATCAGCACACTTATACTCCAAGGTAATTCAAATATAAGAAATTTGAAACTCAATACTTAGTATGAATTACCAAATAATTTTTCAAAGAAAATGAAAGATTCTGATTTTTGAAAGCTTTGCTTCAAAGTATAAATTAATATTAGATCATAAATTTAAGCTCAAAAGAGTTTTAGATACTATGATGAATACTTGAAGATCGGTTGATCTAAAAACCTTTGAAAAAGTTGCTTGATCTAAAAACCTTTGAAGATTGCTGGATCTGAAAACTTTTGAAGATTACTAGATTTGAAAACTTTTGAAGATTGCTTAATTTCAAAAACCTTTGAATATTGCATAAAATCATAAAAACTTTTGAAGATTAAGACTATTTATAGATGTTTTAGAAGCCATCCATTACTCCCAAAGATTCCTAAAAATCATTTTCAGGTATTTTGAAATTAATATGTCCAAAAACGTGGTTTAAAAAATCTTCCCATTGAGAGATTTAATGCCAACGTTCGAGTGGCAGTCGCCTGCCACGACTTGGCAATTGTCTGTCACAGAGCAGACTCTCAACACAGAATGCTGGCAGTTGCCTGCCAGAACCAAGGCAGTCACCTGGCTTGTCCACGTAGGCGCCTGGCAGGTTAGGCAGTCGCTTGTCTAGTTACTGACTTTTTGGAAAAAACATTTTCTTAATGTGGCAGTCGCCTGACCCTTCATTATTTCAAAAAGTTTTCTTTTCTTAAACCTTTTCTTTTTATTTATTTAAAAAATATTCTTTAGAGTATGTATATAAAAACATATTTTTGAATTTCTATGAGCTTGAAACCACTTTATACTTGAGATTAACTTTGAAGTACTTACATTTAGAATATTCTTGAAAAAATATAATTCTTTTAGTCTTCAATCTTGTTCTTCCATCATCTTTGTGGTTGCAATCTTTCCTTTGAGTTTTTCAAAGTATAACTTTGTTCTTCATGCTCTTTATAATCCATAAGCTTTACTTTGTGTTCTTCAAGAATTCTTTGTAATCCATAAACTTCCTTATGCACTTGAGCTTTGTTATTTTCCTAAAAAACTTTTACTTGAAACATATTAAACATATCATTTGATTTGTTATCATAAAAATATGAATTGTAAGCCTTATTAGGCCAACAGCTGGTGCAACCATCCAAAGTGCTAAACAGGATAGAGCTTTTGAAAAAAAAAAAACACCACTTCATTTGAAGTAAGCTGAACAACAAATTAAACACAACAATCACAAAGCACAAGATTTCTTATGAGAAAGAATCTGAAGCAAAAAAAAAAAAAAGTTGATATCATGCTAATTAAGAGCATTAAGGGAGAATGGTCCTGACTGGTGGTAACGTTCGATGTCATTAATTCATGGTCAAGGCTAGTTGTTTATGGAAGAATATTTATTTCTAAAAAGATTAAATTGTTAAAAAATTTTAAAAAAATTTCAACCACACAAGAAGAGATATTATCATCTGGTTCTTTATTTGGGAGAAAGAACATTTGAGTTCCATTGTTAATATCATTTTTTTTTACTTTCATAAATATACATTAAAAAATAGGGTTTTGATTCATTTGGAGGCAGGCATAAGAGGGTTGAGTTTGAATGGTACTGCAAAGAAATAAAAGTGTAAGAGTAATCCAAGGAACCCACCATTTTATTTGTCCATGAAATATATATATATAGAAGAAAAAGAAAGCCCCAAAATTTCAATAGAAAAAGAGGAGCAATGGACCAAAGTCAGTTGCTCAAGGAAGAAAAGGAGGAAAGAAGTGGCCAAAGACAAAGAGAGCACTCAAATCAAAAGGGAACTAATTTTCAAATGGAAGAAGAATACTAATTTGTAGCAACTATAGGAGTAGAAGAAGTATAGAATACAAATTTGAGCCAATCCAGTCAAACTTTTTACAGCCCAATAACCTAATCTCAATCTAGCATCAGGGAATATTTGCCTACAAAATCAACAACATTTTACAACTTTATTTTATTTTCTATATTAAATTAATAAGTAAAAAATTATTTTTATATTTCATTAACATTTGCTTTTTCTTAATTTTTTAATCATATTAAAACAAAATCTTCCAAACTAAATTCTTAATCCAAAAAAATCTATAGGAAACACCCATAATTGCCCCCAACAATCCTTTTCAACCTTAGAAACCTGAGCGTTTAAGAATCCAGTCTGATTGGGCTCAGCACAAAACAGTTCATTAAGCAAAATTGCAAGCACAAGCTGTGTAGGGTTTAAGACAGCCTGAATTTGAGAGGCCTCTTTGTTTTGACACAGAGATCCTTGAGAAGAAGAAGGAAGAGGGGGAGGAAGAAGTCTTACCAAAGAGCAGTGGAGGGGGTGGTGGTAGGAGGGAAAGACACTGGAAACGAGCGGCGATGCGGCGATTGGGCAACAATGTGACGCAGAGATGGGTGGAGGCGCTGTGGGCGGCGGCAACGGATGGAGATGTTATGGGCGGTGGTGACGAGTGGCAACGACGGCAGAGATGTTGTGGGCAGCGATGACGAGCGCAGACGCTGTGACGGCTTGAGATTCAGTGGTGGGAGGAATGCGCTGCGTGCATGGAGGAGGGAGGAGGGAGGAGGGAGGGGTAGGAGGGAGGAGAAAGGATGAGGGAGACGGTAGGAGGGACAAAGAGGGAGGAGAAAGAAGGAAATTTGGAGAAAGTGCGGGAAATTATATGTGGGTTAAGGGATTTCAGATTTTGAGCATCAATGGCGATTGTTAAAACCATCACTACTACTCTTAAATGATTTTTTGTTTATTTTTTTAAATAAAAGGACTATTAGTGACGGTTCTTAAAACTATCACTAGCAAAGGATAAGTAGTGGTGAAAATAAGAAATTGTCACTACTACTCTGAATTTATTTTTTTAAATAAAAGGACTATTAGTGACGGTTCATTTATAAACGTTGGGTTGGGGTTTTTATCCAAAATTTGAATTTTAGCTTTCTTGGGCAAGTATTCCAATATTGTTTGTTTGGTTTCAACGCATGTCGGTTGAGGTTCGCATTATTTGGCAAGTATTCCAATATTGGTTGTTGGGTTTCAATGCGTGCCGGTTGAGGTTCGCATCATTTGGTAAGTATTCCAATATATGTTGTTGGGTTTCAACGCATGTCGATTGGGGTTTGCATCACTTCCTTATAATTTTCTTATCATGGAAAGCTATAGTTTTCTCCTTGTAAAGTTTGGCATTGTCATAGGCATCGCGTCTCAAGTCCTCTAATTCATTCAATTCCAATTTAATTAAAAGACCAGATTTAGTAGTAGAAAAATTAAAGTGCTTGAAAGCCCAATAAGCCTTGTGTTCTAACTTAATAGGGAGGTGACACGCCTTACCACAAACCAATTGATGAGGGGACATGCGAAGGACAGTTTTAAAAGTTGTCCTATAAGCCCATAAAGTATTAGAAAGCCTCAAATACCAATCATTCCTATATGTGTTGATTGTTTTTTTCAAGAATGGATTTAATTTTACGATTGGCCAACTTAGCCTGGCCATTGGTTTGGGGATGATAAGGAGTCGAAATTTTGTGATGGACCCTATATTTTTTCATTAAGGCAGCAAACGGTTTATTGCAAAAGTGGCAACCTCCATCACTAAGTAAAACCCTTGGCATCCCAAACTGAGTGAAAATGTTATCTTTAAAAAATTTCAGCACTACATAATGATCATTAGTCCGACATGGTATTGCCTCGACTCATTTGGAAATGTAGTCCACAATAACAATGATGTAAAGATAACCAAAAGGAGATGAAAAAGGGCCCATAAAGTCAATCCCCCAACAATAAAAAATTTCTAATGCTAAAAAGGGTTGCAGGGACAATGTTTCTATAGGTAATTCCACCTAACTTTTGGCATGGCTCACATGCTTTACAAAAATTAAAGCATCCTTGAACATGTGGGGCCAATAGTAACCATATTGCAGGATTTTAGCCACCATTTTCATGGTTGAAAAGTGGCCTCCACATGCACTAGCATGATAAAAATTTAATGTGTGGAATGACTTAATTAGGCACACATCTCCTCAAAATTTAGTCAAAGCAATATTTGAATAAATAAGGGTCATCATAAAAGAAATATTTGACCTCTAAATTAAACATTTTGATGTCCTGAGGGCTCCAATGTGGCAGGGTATGTCATGTTACCAAGAAATTAACAATATCAGCAAACCAAGGCAAAGAATCAATGGCTAGAAGTTGTTCATCAAGAAAAGAATCTAAAATAGGAGTCAAAGGTTCACAATTTTCAACAATGAGTCGAGATAAGTGGTCAGCAACCGCATTTTGTACTCCCTACTCATTCTTGATGCTAATATTAAATTCGTCCAAGAGTTTCAACACTTCATTCTTTACCTCCTCCTTTATCATGGGGTTCAGCCTCCTTTGCATCTCTCGAGTTGGTGATAAAAGTTTCCTCCAGAAAAAATTGATGTGTGCAAATGGTGGGGCTCAATCCATCAATGTTAGCAACTAACCATCCAAGCACTCCTTTATATTGCTTAAGGACTCGAAGGAGATGCTCTTCCTACTCAATTGACAAAGAAGATAAGATAATACATGGAAAAGTGTTAGTAGGCCCAAGAAAAACATATTTAAGTGTCTCTGGTAGTGGTTTCGAAATCAGAGATAGAGAAACTTCATCTGATGGTTGCTTGTTTATGGATTGAAGTGGCAAGTCTTCTGGATCACCACAATGAGTATACTTTGTTACCTGCACTAGAATTCACTACATTAGCATAAGATATGTCAATGTTTTCCAAGGTTTCAAACAAAGCATGCTCCATTTGACTTTCTTGCTCTAATAAGAATGGTTCTTTATCAAGTAGGGATTCCAACAAGTTCACATTGTGGAGTTCTTCGAAATATTGGGGTTGCCTATAAGTATTAAACACATTTAGCTCTAATGTCATATTTCCAAAAGTCAATTTAAGGATAACACTTCAACAATTTATCAAAGCATTGGAAGTACCCAAAAATGGCCTCCTTAAAATGACAGGTGCCTAAAAAATAGAGCGAGGAGTTAATTGAACATCTAACACCACAAAATAAATAGGATAGTAAAACTTATTGACTTACACCAACACATCTTCCGCAACTCCCCCTGGCTTTTGAATTGCATCGGCAGCCAATTATAAGATGATAAAAGTTAGTTTCAATTCTCATAAACCAAGTTGCTCATAAGTATTGTAAGGAAGCAAATTCACACTAGAACCTAGGTTTAGTAATGCGTGTCCTATTTTTGAGCTTCATATGACACAAGTTTTTGTTGGAGAACCAGGATCATTATTCTTAGGAGGAGTATTGGACTAGATAATGGCACTGATTTGTTTCATGAGAAATGTCTTCTTTCACATGTTAAGCTTCCTCTTGACCGTACACAAATCCTTAAAAAATTTTGCATATGATGGGATTTGTTCAATGGCATCAAGAAGAGGAATGTTAATGTGAAATTGTCTAAAAATGCCTAAAATCTCAGCATGATGTTTATTTCTGTGCAATAGAACCAATCCTTGAGGGAACAGTGCTGGAGCAATTACCTTTGGTTCCAAAAAAACATCAACGTCAGAATTTTTACCTCATTCGTTGGAAATGGAACTTTCACCATTCTTGCCAGTTTCATTATCCGGTGTACCAATCACCTTACCACTAGGGAGCATTGTTATGGCCTTGCAAATCTTAACATTTGCTTTAGGAAAGGATGAAGGCTCCATGGCATCGACTTGCACTTAAGGATTTGGTTCGGGTTAAGATGGAAATTTTCCTTTCTCTTGTGCATTCAAGGTTCTATTCGGGCTAGTCAAATTGTTCTGTATGTCATTGATGGCTTGATAAGTTTGGTTATTGATGGTGGTTTGACTTTGCATAAACTGTTGAAGAGTAGAGGCCATTTGTGGAAATAGGTCATTCATGGGTTTCCTAGGCCTGGAGGTGGTGCATTTTGTTGTGTATGAACTGAATATTGAGGTACACCAACTTCATGATGTGCTAAACTCATGGGATGATCATTTCTCCAGTTGAAGTTAGGATGATTTCTCCAACTTGCATTATAAGTGTTAGAATATGGTATAGAAAAAAGCTTAGAAATCATATTAATGGCATGAGAAGCATCAAGAAAAACTTCCGTAAAAGCTAGAATAGTAGGGCATTTGGATGTCACATGACTAACATCCTCGCAAATGTTACATTTTTCTTGCTTTGGAATACCCTGAACTTCATGCACTTTCTTTAACTCAATTGTCTCTAATTTCTTTGGCAATAAATTAAATTTTGCATGCAAGTCATCTTCCTCATTCAAAGTATACTTACCTCCCCCACTTATAGTCCTCAATGGTTCAGCTTGATTATGAACACAAGAAGTGTCCTATGATTAAACATTTTCAGCCAAGTAATCAAAGTAAGCAAATTCTTCTTCAGGTTCCTTATTAAAACATTCTCCATTACACATGGTTTTGACAAACTGGCACATTTTAGGCATCAAAGATTCATAGAAAAAACTAATAATGCGCCAATCCTCTTAACCATGGTGTGGACAAGCATTTAAAAGATATTTGAACCATTCTCATCATTGATAAAAAGTCTCGTTTTCCCTTTGAGAAAAATTCATGATTTGTCTCTTTAAAGCATTAGTTCGATGCATTGGGAAAAACTTTTTCAAATATTCAGTTTGCATTTCTTGCCATGTGCCAACAGATCTTGGTCTTAATGCATTTAGCCATGTTTTTGCTTTATCCTTAAGAGAAAAAGGAAACAACTTCAATCTAATCATCTCCTCAGTAAAATTTTGATTAAAAATTGTAAAGCATACTTTCTCAAATTCCTTAAGGTGCAAATAAGGATTTTTGGACTCCATCCCATGAAAATGTCGCAATAACAATATCACGCCAAGTTTGAAATTGAAATTATGAGCATTAAAAAGTGTAATGATGCATGATGGAGTGGAGGTCCTAACATGATGCAAATATTTTATTTTGACTTGAGTTCGATCCCTAATTTGATGCTAACAAAGCATATTTATCTCATGTGTGGATTTAGTGTTTGAACAGGTGTATATCTTAACATGCACATGTGGTGAAAGGAAAATGGATACCAGAAGGAACTTAGGGTCTATATACATTCCACGAAGATGTGAAGAGCAAAAATAAGAAAACATTTGTTTCTTATTTGTAATGCATTTAATTTTTACATTTGGTCTGTAATAATGCATCTCATGCATGATGTGAATGAATGCCCAGAATGACCTTACATTGACCTTAGGGGACATAACTTTCATACAAAACATTTTTCAAAATTGCCTAAATCCTACAAAGGTTTTCAAAATTACTTTAGGGTCAAAATCAAGGCAATAACTGAGGAATTCACTAACCTTGGTCGACCGACCAGTTCATGTTATATTACCCTCAATCGACGAACTACACTTAAGGCTAGAAGTTAAAGTTTGACAAGGCTCAGTCGACCGACCATCTTTTGAACTTAGCTTTCACTTCCTCAACCGACCAGCACTCTCAGTTTAAAATAACCTCATCCGACCAGCCTTCAATGCTTGGTCGATTGGTTGTTTGGCCAACCGACCGAATTTATGAAGAAAAGAAAATCACCCAAGGTCAGTCAACTAGCCCTTTGCTCGGCCAACTGAACCCAGTGAGAAATTCAAATATGCTGTGTGAGGTTGGCCGACTAATGCTAGGGTTGGCTGACCGAGTCTCTCGGTTTCCGGTTATTTTCTAGTGCTAATCATGTTTAATTTTTAATTAAATAATTTATAAAATACCGAGTGTGTCCCCAAACGGTCATATTTTCAAAAACTCTATAAATACCCATTCCATTAGTTTGATTAGCAACTTTGATTAATTTCAAAACTCTCTCAAATATATATATTTTTTAATCAAAGTTCCCAATCTTTTATTTTTTATTGCAAAATCTTTTTAGGCTAATTTTTTTTATTCTTTCCCACTCTCTTTCACTCATTCATTTGAAAAACACTTTTGAAGGAGAGCATTTGTGTTTTGGGAATTTATTTCTTTTCACATCAAATGAAGTTACTCTCACTTAATCTTTTTATTTGAAAATCATTTTGAGAGTATTTTTAGAGTGTTTCCCACATTATTCTCTTGATAAATTTCTTTGGGAAACTCTTTGTCGCATGTGAATCTTGCACATCCATTGCACAATTCATAAGCTCATATTCTTATCGCAAAATTATTTTTGAGCACAAACTCTAGCTTCCCTTGAACTATATTTTATATATATCATTTTTGGGAAAGTTATTTGAGGACTTAGGATATTTGAAGTTTTTCATTGCATACTCCATTTTTATTCAAAGATCATAGATTGCAAAAATATTTTTAAAGAGCAAATACCCTAGTTTCTTCTATTATTTCTTGAAAAATATTTTAGGTAGAAAATTTTATTACAATAAAATCTTTGAAACACTCATTATATACATCATCTTACAAAGATTGTAAACTAGGATTTTAAGAAAAGCACCCTTACTCTACTGAGTATAAATCATATCATATGAGTGTTAGGATCGGAGGAGTCCATGGGTGGGCTTGATACACATGGGTGAACACCAACTTGACTCAAAAGCTTAAGCCTATTGGGCATTGGGCCCAACCATGTATATAAGCACCCATCATCCACTTTAATTTTTCAATGCGGAACAAACTCACAAGTGGAATTCTCAACAATCTCCCCCTCACTTGTAAGTTCCAATTGCTCTCCCTTGAACGGAAATCGTCTCTTTTCTAGGAGTAAGCCCAATTCTCTAACGGTTGTTTAAGTGGGCCTTACCATTGGCACCTTACGTGTGTCGGATTGCATTTCACTTGCCTCCGAACCAATCCTACCTCTCACGTCTTGACTATATTCGGATCCATCCCTAACCTAGATGATCCTTATTGGCCTTGGTCACACACTTGGTCCTCTAACTGTTATCACGTTAGGAGAATTAACTTCCCATCTCGACTTTTATGATGTCACTCACCCAGAGTTACGAACCGTCGGCTCTGATACCACTTGTTAGGACCAGAGGAGTCTATGGGTGGGCCTGATACACATAGGTGAACACCAACTTGACTTAAAAGCTTAAGCCAACTGGTTTTGGGCCCAACCATGTATATAAGTTCCCATCATCCACTCTAATTTCCAATGTGGGAAAAACTCACAAGTGGAATTCTCAACAATGAGAGTGTCATTTAGAGCTTTCATTGTGCACATCTCGACTTTTGTAGAAGCATTTAATTGTACGAAAAGTTTTATTTTCGTTGTACCGATTTGGCTCATCCTATGAATTGAGTTGGGGAGTCTCTGTCCTGTAAGGGGGATTGGTTTGGTTTATCCCAATAAATTGAGCTGGGGAGTCTTCGCCCCTTAAGGGAGACAACTTGGACTCAGTCTGGTGATTGAGTTGTGGTATTCCTAGCCCCATAATGAGAGGCTGTATGGTTGTGGCTCAGCCCTATAATTGAGCTGGGGTTTTCCTTGCCTTATAAGGAGAAGTTGTAATAGTTTCTACTCCAACTGTTAAGTGAGCAGGGTTACTGGAATCCTTGGTGGTATTCCCAAGGCGAGGACGTAGGCTAGTTTGGCTGAATCTCGATAACAAATCGTATGTGTCTCTCTCTCTCTATCTCATTTATTTTCCACACGTTAATTTCCATATGTGTATGCTTGTTCATTTATGGTTATAACTATTTTGCATTCACATATACTTTATTTAAATGAGACATTTCACACGTGTATGTCTACATTTAGCGGTTGATCATTTCACATACACACTTTAAATCTTAAATGGGGTATGATGAGATGTTTGTATGCAAATATTTAAATTGTAGAAAATGACATATTTGTTTTAAATATTTGTATACTTAATTAATTGGGGGAATTAAGACTACTTAAAAAGAACCTAGGTTGCGAAGTACTATAAGAGATCTTAAGTTGACCTAAGAAGTTTTAGATCTCCAATTTACCCCCCCCCCCCCTCCCTCTCTTGGGATGACACCAATTACATCATTCTCTGAGTGTTCTATTCGGATCACCCCCTTGCATGTTTTCATTTCCAACCATGATGCTACAAATTTCAGATGAATGTTCAGATGGTGAATCAAGTGATACTGATGCTAAATCAAATGATAAATTGCAAATATTAGATTCAGAGTCCACAATGTATTGATTTCAAACCAAACAACTAGAACAATTTCAAAAGCAGACAGATATAAAACAGTAGGAAAAATCATATGAAATGGAAAGAATCAATTACTAAAAACAAAAAAAAAAAGGAACAAACAAAGAAAAAGAGATTAGATGTCACAAAATCTATGAAGAGTTTCACAACATTAACACTCTGACTTCTTCATCAAACAAATAATGCCGCATAAAATGCCAATTGTTCCTAGCAACAGCACCAAAAAATTTGACAAGGCTCATGGTTTCAACTTCCAAGCGTAGAAGCTGTCAAAGTAATACAAAAGTGAGTCCTAGGATCGAATTCATGGGGACAATGAGAATTATGCAAGCCTTAAGGTTTCAATTATAACACAAAAAATCACATCATCATTTACGGTGACAAGAATTTCCAAAACAAATATTAAGCTAAAGAGTCAAAATAATGAACCGAAAAAAAAGATTACAAAAAAAAGTTCAAGCACAACTAGGACTTAAGGATAATGATGAATTTATATATTTAAATTGCGAATAACTAAGCACTTCAAAGGAAATGTTTAGAAATTAAATTGCACTTGTAAGAGACAATTAATCAAACACTTGAGATACAAGTTTCGCCCATTTCCTATTTGGTAATGGATGTTCCTCTAATTTCCTCTTCTCTCAATCATTTTATCATTCCAAGAGATTATGATCGGATAATACAACATTCAGCCCAAAATTTCAGTATAATCCAAGTCACTCAACATATTGTATAAAAAATTTAAGCAGTGAAAGAAAACCATCAAAATCTTGCTACTAGTTCAAGTCATCAATAATGCCATAATGTTTACAATTGATCAAGATCAAGAACATAGAATTTTAATCTTTTCTAAACATAAAATGAAATGCAGCCCAGGAAATTAAGCATTAAAGTTCTATGGAAAGGAGGAAATCCAACTCAAAATAGCCCTGGGTTACTTCTTAAATCTCAAGATAAAAACCTAGCCTATCATGTTTGAAATCTGAATTTTCTGGAACAAATTATGCAAAAAGAAATTCATTTATAGCAATAGAAAGGAAGGAAAATAAAGATAAAGGAAGATAGGAAAACAAGAAGAGATGAAAAAGGTCTCCCCAGCCCCCAGCCTTGCCTGCACGCGTTTTGGAGCTCTGTTTGCTCTCCTGCAAATGCCTGCTGCCCCTCCTCCTTAGTTTCTAGACCCTGAGGCTTTTATAGGAGAAAAATTAAAATAAAATGAAGTACAATAACAAGAAAATAATGGGGGAATGGTTAGGTTGAGCTGAGAGATGGAGATGATGGAAGGGCATTAGTCCGCACGTCTAGTAGCTGTGATTTTCATCCAGTCGTGCCCTTCTGAATGCCGTCTGCTGTTCCCTTTCTATTCAACACTGCCTGTGCACACAATTCTAGTACAACACCTCGGTTGTCGACACCCTGATTTTAACCAAGCCATCCCAAATGAGTTTGATGAAATAAGAAGTTGACCTTGAGCTCTGTACGACCCTGAATTTTAAAATTAAGACCCTAAGTACCCATGATTTTTAAAAATCGAGTCCTTCCTAATTCCTTTAAAAACTTTAAAAAATTACAGTATCTCAAAATCATTTTCTTAATCATAGTCCTAGCATAGAGTCCTTTAGGTCCCCTTCAGATCTCCTTAGTTGAGTACCCGTAGTCTCTATACTCATTGTAGGATAGGCTTTATGGACCTATAATTTCAGAATCATTGTTCTTCATAATAAGACTAGGTCTTATTCTCTAAGTTTTAATTTTAATTTCAAAACCCAAAAAAAAATAATAAAAATAGTTTAGAGTCCCCGTAGCTGATCGAGTATGGTCCTTTAATTTCAAAATCATTGTTCTTCATAATAAGTCTAGGTCTTATTCTCTAAGTTTTAATTTTAATTTCAAAACCCAAAAATTAGTTTAGCTGATCGAGTCCTTTAACTTTCCATGAGTTCGGGAATTTTCAAATTTGGAATTGAGCTTTCAAAATCTTAAAATGTTGTGAAATTGGATCTTAATTTTAGGACAGGTCTTGTTTGGTTATTAAAGTCATATTCACTGGTTTGTCTGTGTTCAAAAGTGGTCAACTTCCAAAGTAAAAATTAAAAAGGGCATGCATCACAATATCATTCGTGGGGGAGCACGTGCGGGAGTGACACAAGTAGGCATGTAGAAAAATAAAAAGGTTATAGTACAAAGGGGTTAGGGTACATTGGTATACATGTAAGGTGCAGGGAAATAATACATAAACAACTTCCAATTGGAAAATACAGGGGGTGTACAAACACATGTTGCAGTATAAGGGGAGTGGGGGTAAATAAGTGTACAAAATACAAAGAAATAAAAACAAATACAAAATACAAAATACAAAAAACCAAAAAAAAAGATGTCAAGCCCTCCACTCTTGGGCTACCACTTCGAACATGTCACCTGCACACCAAAGAAGGAATCAGTTAGTTAGAGCATAAATTGAAGGAAATGAAAATACAGGTTCACGTGAACCCGGAAAGAATGACACCTGTAAAGCAATATTCCCTCTTCAATCTTGTTCTTCCATCATCTTTGTGATTTCAATCTTTCCTTTGAGCTTTTCTCAGTATAACTTTGTCCTTCAAGCTCTTTTATAATCCATAAGATTTCCTTTGTGTTCTTCAAGGATTCTTTGTAATCCATAAACTTCCTTATGCACTTGAACTTTGTTACTTTCCTTAAAAACTTTTATTTAAAACATATTAAGCATATCATTTATTTGTTATCATCAAAATAAGAATTGTAAGCCTTAGGCCAACAATCTCCCCATTTTTTATGATGACAAATCGAGAGCAAAAACATATTTTAATACTCATGGCTCTCCCTATCAAAAAGCATGATATATTTTTTAAACGTAAGATTGATGCATATAAGTCCAAAAGATAATCCATGAATATACATACAAGTACAAAGATAATCCTTTAAAATTTCACAAACCATGATAAAATTTCACAAACCATAGTATATCATATTTTTGCACTTACAACTTCTCTGAAACATTTCTCCCCCTTTGGACATCAATCAAAAAGGAGAAAGAGATACAAAAATAGAGAAATGCTGTAAGTCAAAGTACTAGTTTTAGAATATTAGGTACAGCCGATCCGAGAAAGCTTAAAATACAGAATAGCACATAAAAGTGACAAATAGTTTATAGATGAAAACATATAAATCAGAAGCTTCCATGGATTCACTCTCATCATCTCCTTCCTCTTGTTCGTCACTCTTATCATCTAATTCCTCTTGTTCTCCAGATTCATTATTTCCTTCCTCTTGTTCACTTTCATCGTCTCCTTTCTCTTGGTCACCAGATTCATCCTCACTGGATGTAGCAGAACTGATACTCATAGGACATTTTCCTTTAGATGAACTGGCCAACTATTGCTCAATCTTTTCAACTTGCTTATCAATATGTGAACAATGAGTTTCTATCGAGGTAACCTCCTCTTGCAGAGTACCAAAGCCAAATTTCATACAATCACTGAATGTCATATAATGGTTAAAAAATGGAACAAACCATGAAGGAGTGTCTGGAGCAAGTTGAACTGAAGGTGTTGAAATGGAAGATGAAGGAGGTGGTGGAGCAGATGAGACATTCCTATGTCCTTTTTGAAACCACCATTGTGTAGAATTCTTATACCCCATCCTCTGTTTGAGAACGGTATCAGAAAAAATATCATAGTAAGTCTTGCTAGTGAAGTTAAATGATGGTGTTAAAACATTAAAATGAGCAAAAATCATATTCAACATTTCAGCATAGGGTAGAACAATACGAGGAGCATCGACTTTCATGATAACCCACTGGATGATTAAACTTGGAAGATCCATCTTCTTTCCTTTGAGAATGCACCACATAACAAAACAATCGAGAAACGAAATATGGTCATGAGAACCAGATCGTGGTAAGATGTCATTTGTAATGAGCTTATGCAGAATTAGGGCTTTAAGGTTAAGCTGCTTATAAAGTGGAGGATGCCCAAAGTTAACAAGAGTTTCAATCATGACCAAAGGTAAAAACTCTTGTGGGGTAAAACCTTGAGTCATAATCCATTGCTTCTCAATAATATGAACCTCAAAATCCCCTGGCTTAATGCGAAGAATCTTCCCCAAGATTATTGAAGTTAGATGGATATTTTGCCCAAGAAAATTTGTTTTGATTCCATTATCGCATCGTTCCGTGTTTGCATAAAATATCCGAACAACATTGGGATAATATCCTTTAGCTTGATAGGTAATAAACTTATCACACCCAATGTTCTTAAAGAGTTCCATGATTTCGGGAAAATCGCAATTATAGAACGTGACGTCAAGAACTTTACCTAAGATCGGTTCAACTGAAGCAATCTAATTTCAGTAAAGGTGCTTAGCGTGTGGAGTTACCAACCATTTCTCCACCTCATCATTATTAATCCTTGTTGAAGATAAAGATCCCTTGATACCAACGGTTTGGGATCGAGGCATGTTTGTATGGAGAGGAGAAAAGCAAGGAAACCCAAAGTTAGGTTTGGGATTTGGTGAGTAGGAAGGATTAGTAGCTTGGTTTCAAGATAATTTGAACGGAATATGTGTATGGAGAATGATAGAGACGAAGGATTTAAGAGAGGAAGATGAATGGGCAGGCGCCTTGTGGGTTTTAAAATGACTTAAAACAGGGTTTTAAACCCTAAACGCCGCGAGGCAGTCGCCTTCCTGAATGTGGCAGGCGCCTGTGTATGTGGAATTTTAAAAGACAATGGCCTGGCAGTTGCCTGCCAACCAGATTAGTGTTTAAAGTACTTCTCGACTATGAAGCATGCCCAATTCTCTTCTTATAAATATGAATCTTTCTTCTGACAGAAATTTTGTGAAAATATCTGCTAATTTATCATATGTATTTACAAATTCTAGCATTATATCTTCGTTTTGCACATGATCTCTCAAAAAATGGCGTCTTATGTCAATGTGTATTGTTCTTGAGTGAGACACTGGATTTTTTGAAATATTAATAGCACTTGTGTTGTCACATTTGATATTAATAGTTTGATATTGTATTTGAAAATCTTTTAATTGTTGTTTCATATACAATGTTTGTGCACAACAACTTCCTGCAGCAATATATTCTTCTTCTGCTGTGGATAATGCTACAGAGTTTTGTTTCTTTGAAGACCATGAGACTAAAGAATGTCCTAGAAAATGACACGTTCCACTTGTACTTTTTCTATCTATTTTATATCTAACAAAGTCTGCATCTGAATAACTAATCATTTCAAATCCAAATTCCTTTGGATACCATAAATCTAGTTCAAGTGTGCCTAATAGATACCTAAGGATTCTTTTGACTTTTGTTTGGTGTGATTCCTTAGGAGCTGGCTGAAACCTTGCACACATACATACACCAAACATAATATCTAGCCTACTTGCTATTAAATAGAGTAAGCTTCGTATCATTCCTCGATAGTACTTAGTATTAACTTGTTTCCCTTTTTTATCTTTGTTAAGATTAGTTGAAGTACTCATAGGAGTTCCTATAGGTTTACTTTCTTCCATATCAAACTTTTTTAACATGTATTTAATGTATTTAGTTTGATTTATGAAAGTTCCATTTTTCGCTTGTTTGATTTGTAATCCAAGAAAGTAATTTAATTCTCCCATCATGCTCATCTCAAACTCTTTTTGCGTACATGTGGCAAATTCTTTACATAGATCTTTATTTGTAGCTGCAAATATAATATCATCCACATATATTTGAACTAATAGCATATCTTTGTTTTTAGTTTTAATGAATAAAGTACTATCAACATTTCCTCCTGTAAATTCATTTTTAAGTAAGAATTTACTTAAACTCTCATACCAAGCTCTTGGAGCTTGTTTTAAACCATAAAGAGCTTTTGTTAGTTTGAATGCATGGTTTGGATTTTTAGAATTTTCAAACCCTGGAGGTTGTTTTACATATACTTCTTCATTTATATATCTATTTAAAAATGCACTCTTCACATCCATTTTATATAACTTAAAATCCTTATGGGCTGCATAGGCTAAAAGCATCCTAATAGCTTCCATTCTTGCCACAGGTGCAAAAGTTTCATCATAATCAATTCCTTCTTCTTGATTGTACCCTTGTGCCATTAGCCTAACTTTATTTCTTACCACAACTCCATTTTCATCCTTCTTATTTCTAAACACCCATTTAGTTTCTATGATTGATTTATCTTTGGGTTTTGGTATTAGTTCCCATACTTGACTTCTTTCGAATTGATTTAATTCCTCTTGCATAGCTATAATCCAAGAACTATCTTTTAAAGCATCTTCAATATTTTTTGGTTCATCTTGGGATAAAAAAGCATAATGATTACAAATATTTTTTAGTGAGGCTCTAGTGGTTATTCCTTTTGATGTTTCACTAAGAATTTGTTCTTTTGGGCGATTTTTGTCATATTTCCACTCTTTAGGGAGTTTCAGATTCTCTGAAAAGTTTTCATTTAAAGGATCATTTTCTTTTCTTCTTTTATTTCAAGAATTCCTTCCTTTTGTGAAGTGACTTCTTTTTCATCATTCATATCTTTAGTGATATAGTGATTTGATTCATCAAAAGTTATATGAATTGATTCCATAGTTGTAGAAGTTCCTTTATTATAAATCCTATAAGCTTTACTATTTGTGGAATAACCTAAGAAAATACCTTCATCCGACTTTGCATCAAATTTTCCTAAATCATCTTTAGTATTTAATATAAAGCATTTACAACCGAATACATGAAAATAGGATATGTTTGGCTTTCTATCTTTCCAAAGTTTATATGGTGTTTTATTTATTTTAGATCTTATTGATACCCAATTTACAATGTAACATGCTGTATTTATAGCTTCTGCCAAAAATATTTAGGTAGATTATTTTCATTGAGCATTGTTCTTGCCATTTCTTGCAAAATTCTATTCTTCCTTTCAACAACTCCATTTTGTTGTGGAGTTCTAGGTGCTGAAAAATTGTGAGTTATTCCATGTTCATTACAAAATTTATCAACTTTCTTATTTTTAAATTCTCTTCCTTGGTCACTTCTAAAGCTTGTTACATTATAGCCTCTCTCATTTTTTGGTTTCTTGCATAAGGTTATTAATTGGTTACAAGCTTCATCTTTGTTTACTAAAAAGATTACCCAAGTAAATCTTGAAAAATCATCAACTATTACAAAAGCATATTGTTTTCCACCAAAGCTTAAGGTTCTGGTTGGACCAAACAAGTCTAAGTGTAGGAGTTCTAGGGGTCTTTTGGTGGATATGAATTTTTTCTTTTTGAAACTTGTTTTTACTTGTTTTCCCTTTTGACAAGCATCATACATCTTGTCTTTTACATACTTAATATTTGGTAATCCTTTTACAAGATTTTTCTTAGATAATTTAGATAGTAGGTCCATACTGGCATGTCCTAATTTCCTATGCCATAACTAACTTACTTCATTCATAGCTGTTAAGCATGTTATGTTTTGATTTTCTATTTTCTCAAGATTTATACAATAAACAAGGTTTCTTTATTTTTGGGATTCTGGAAAACACATTTTTCTTTCATGAACATTACTTCGAACCCTTTATCACTTAATTGACTAAAACTTAAAAGATTATGTTTTAGTCCTTCCACTAATAGCACATTATCTATAGTGAGTGAAGATTCTTTACCAATTTTTCCAATAACAACAATTTTACCTTTGGCATTGTCGCCGAAAGTGACATATCCCCCATCCTTTTGTGTTAAGGTAGTGAACTTGGTCTTGTCACCGGTCATATGCCTTGAGCATCCCCTGTCCTAAGGCAAACCTATAATGAGGGACACTATGTGTTAGTTTTTGGAACCCAGATTCTTTTGATTTTCATTGTTTTATTGTTGGTTCCACTATTTGTTTTCCATTCTCCTTGAATTTTAACATATTTTTTCTTTAATGGGCAATTGAACATTACATGACCTTTAGTCTTGCACATATAGCAAGTTGTGTGTTCATATTTGTTATTTGATGAAGTACTAGTATAAAACTTAACTTCCTTAACAAAATATCCCATGTATAGGTTTTTATTCCTTTCATTTGTTTTACCGTTGTAGCCTATTCCTTCTTTGTTTCCATGAAGCCTTTGCTGTCCAATCATCTTTTCAAAGTTTTCTTTACCTTTAGTAAAATTATAGACAATCTTTTCTTTATCCTCAATTACCTTTTTGAGTTCATTTATTTCTAAATCTTTCTTATTCAAATAATTTTTATGAGTTTTATCTAACTCTTGTTTTGCTATGTTTATTTCTTCTTCCAACTTATTCATATAAGTGTTTCTTTCTTCTTCAATAACTTTGAATGTTTCAAACTGCTTTACTAATTCTTGATTTTGATCTTTCAAAGTTATATTTCTTTTAGACACTTTTATAAATCTTTTATGTAGTGAAAATAATTCAATTTGTAATTCCTTATAAGAAGGCAAACTATCATATGACTCATCATAAGACACATTTTGAGATTCTGTTGAAGAGTAATAAGAATTTACCTCTTCATCATTTGCCATGAAGCATATATTTGCCATTTCTTGTTCATTTGATTCGATTTTAGTTTCACTGGAGCTTGAGTCGTCCCAAGTAGCTTTTGTTGCTTCCTTCTTTTTCTTCTTGTCTTTCTTGAATAGTGGACACTCCGGTTTAATATGCCCTGGCTTTTTGCAATGATAACAGATTGGTTCATTCTTACCTTAATTTTCTTTCCTACTTGTATCTCTTTTTTCAGTTTTCTTTTTATAGAATTTTCTAGGAAACCTTTTATTTCTTCTATAGAATTTTCCTAGTCTCTTAGTAATGAATGCCAATTCATCTTGATCTATGTCACTAGTTTCGCTTTCCTCTTCACTAGTGCTATGGCTAGATTCTTTTAGAGCTATGGATCTTTTATGCTTTGGTTCAGGATTCCTTTTTTTCAATGCCATTTCATATGTAAGAAGTGAACCAATAAGTTCATCCAAAGAAGTAGTCTTAAGGTTTCTACCTTCCGTGATAACTGTGGCCTGTGGTTCCCAAATAGAAGGTATACCTCTTAGAATTTTTCTAATCATTTCATATGTAGTATAGGTTTTTCCTAAGGCACTTAAGGAGTTTATTATGTGGGTAAATCTGGTGTACATGCTTGATATTGTTTCATCAAAATTCATTTTGAATGCTTCATATTCACCTATTAGCATGTCTATCCTATTGTCTCTAACATCAACGGTTCCTTCATAAGTTACTTCTAGTTTATCCCAAATCTCCTTAGTTGTTTTGCAGGCTATGACTCGATTAAACTCATTAGCATCTAATGCACAATATAATGCATTTATAGCACTTGCATTTATTTGAAGCATTTTATAATCTAAGTCGGTCATGTCATTCTTTTCTTTTGGAATATGTTTTCCATCAACTAACTTAGTGGGGATAAGATTTCAATTCATAACAACTTCCCAAGCTTTCCAATCCATGTGTTGGAGGTATATTTCCATTCTCTTTTTTCAAAAAGTATAAATGTGTCCACAAAAGATTGGTGGACGGGTTGAGGATTGTCCTTCACCGAAGGGTGCTACTCCAATGCTTGCCATTAGATATTTTTATGGCTTCTTGTTAGGAATTTCTATAACTAGGCTCTGATACCAATTGAAATGTGGAATAGCTTCCCGAGAGGGGGGGTGAATTGGATTCTTTTTATATTTTAATGATTTTAAGCTCTTGTTTTTAATTAGCCAGAAACAAGATACATAAACAATAGCCACACTTAAAAATACTGAAATTTAAATTCACAAGTCAAATAATGAAATCAAGATAATTCAATCACTCAACTAAGAATATTAGAGCTTTCGTTGATTTCCTTATAAACTCTTAGTATGCACTTTACTTGATCAAGATTTCCGCAAATTAATCAAAGTACTCCCTTTTTGGGTTACCGCAAAACGATTAATCAAAACGTAGTTTCTAAATATCAAGTACTTTTGTTTCTTTCTCACTTAAGAACCTACAACTTGCACTTTTAAATCATACAACAATAGTAAGTGGAGCAGAAAGAAAAACACAAGATTTTTACGAGGTTCGGCTTCAACACAGCCTACATCCTCGCCTTTGGCAAAACACCAAAGGATTCCACTATATTAGTTTCGTTACCTGGTGGAACAACACCTACTTACAGTCACTCCTTCTGTTAGGCTAGAGCCCGCCTCTCCAAACAACAATCCCTTGTATGGTCCAACGACTCAACAACTCTGAATCGTCTAAGAATGATGATAAAGAAATTTTGTGTACAGAAGAAAACTCTCACAATAGAGTAAATTAGTACAATGATCAGCTCACTTATACTCTAAGGTAATTCAAATACAAGAAATTTGAAGCTCAATACGTAGTATGAATTACCAAATAATTTTTCAAAAAAAATGAAAGATTCTGATTTTTAAAAGCTTTGCTTCAAAGTATAAATCAATAGTAGATCATAATTTTAAGCACAATAGAGTTTTAGATCCTTTGAGAAATTTGAATACTTGAAGATCGCTTGATCTAAAAACCTTTGAAAAGTTGCTTGATCTAAAAACTTTGAAGATTGCTGGATCTAAAAACTTTGAAGATTTCTGGATTTGAAAACTTTTGAGAATTGCTTAATTTCAAAAACCTTTCAATATTGCCTCAATAATAATTTTTAAACCTTTGAAGCCTTTGACTATTTATAAACATTTTTAGAAGCCATCCATTACTCCCAAAGATTCCTAAAAATCATTTCCAAATATTTTGAAATAAATATGTTCAAAAATGTGGTTTAAAAAATCTTCCCATTGAGAGAATTAATGTCAACGTTCTAGTGACGGTCGCTTGTCACGACTTGGCAGTCGCCTGTCACAGAGTACTCTCTCAACACAGAATGCTGGTAGTCGCTTGTCAGAACCAAGGCAGTCGCCTGGCTTGTTCACGCAAGCGCTTGGTAGTTTAGGCAATCGCCGATCTAGCCACTGACTTTTTGAAAAACCATTTTCTTAATGTGGCAGTCGCCTGGCCCTTCATTATTTCAAAATTTTTTCTTTTCTTAAACCCTTTCTTTTTATTGATTTAGGAAATATTCTTTATAGTATATATATAAAAACATATTTTTGAATTTTTATGAGCTTCAAACCACTTTATATTTGAGATTAACTTTGAAGTACTTACATTTAGAATATCCTAAAAAATATAATTCTTTTAGTCTTCAATCTTGTTTTTCCATCATCTTTGTGATTTCAATCTTTCCTTTGAGCTTTTCTCAGTATAACTTTGTCCTTCAAGCTCTTTTATAATCCATAAGCTTTCCTTTGTGTTCTTCAAGGATTCTTTGTAATCCATAAATTTCCTTATGCACTTGAGCTTTGTTACTTTCCTGAAAAACTTTTATTTAAAACATATGAAGCATATCATTTATTTGTTATCATCAAAATAAGAATTGAAAGCCTTAGGCCAACAGTTCATTTCATATTTTATTCTTAATACATTACTTACTTGTCCAACATTTCATACATATAACATACATTTGCACAAAACTTACATTTATTCATGCCACACAATTTAGCAATAAAACTCAAACATATTCCTTGTAAAATTGGCCAACCCACATTTAGCATTTAAATACTGAAAATATAATTCCTATTTCTTACATGATTTTCCAGAACATAGCTTTCACTTTCATCAGTTCATTTTCACACATACATAGCTATTAAAACAGTCCTAGGCTCAGAAAACATAGTTACATTGTTGGCATTTTAATAATCCACACCAAAACATATACATAATTATTACATAATTTATTACCTTTAATTTCATAGAATCTTATTTAATATACAATTTCCCCTTACATGACTTCTGAACTACGCCAGCATGATCCTCGAACTGATACCCACGATGTTCACTTAGACCCTGAATCAAAAACCCTAGTGTAATTAAATAAACCCTAACTAACTTAAATCTTAGGAAAAATATTTATTTAATACTTCCTAGGTTCCAAATAACAATATTTGTTATGAAAATTTCAAAAATAACTCACTTACCCTGATTTAGAGATGTTTCCCAAACCTCTCAAACCAACGATCAGCTCTTGCTACCTTACAAAGAATGATCCTACAACCTCGTGAAGGTTCCGGGTCGTCAAATCGGGTCAAATCTAGCCCGAAATCGAAGAGAGAAGGTTGGAGATCCATTTTTTAGAGAGAGAGTGAGAGAAATCCTGCAGTTTCTCACTGAGAATGAGAGAAACTCTATTTATAGGCAAGGCTTCATAGACGTGACACATAAGTTTGTCGACGAACTACTAAAGAGACTTCGTTAATGAGAAGATACATTTGTCGATGAATTTCAGAGTTTGAAATTACTCTCTAGGGATTCCTTCGTCAACGAGGAACTGGAGTTCGTCCACAATCTCTAGAAGGACACTCATCAAAGAAGACAGAACATTCATCGACGAGGCCTGCTATTCCCTCCTCTAAAGTCTTTCATTTTTCTTTATTATCTGTTAATCTGTTTCATTTATTATACTTCCTAATTATTTTATAATTTTAATTTTTGGGTCATTACATTCTCCCCTCCTTAAATAATTTCGTCCTCAAAATTTTACTCACTAATCATCATTTCACATTACTTGAATTCATTTGCTAACTACAACTATAAGAACTCAGCATACATATCATCACATAAGTCATTCAATCATTCTTCATTAAATTAAATCATCATTATCTTAAATATAATCTTATACCTGCTTCTCTGATGGCATCCTCCCCAGCTTGAAGTGTGTACAGTCGGGGTGGAGCACCCCCCTTCCTAATGGTACCTACTGTTTTCCCTAATCTTGATTCTACACAAATACCATAAACAACAGCTCCCAGCAATCTTTCTTGACATGCCCTGGCTTACCGCACCTGTAACAATTCAGAGTGCCAAACCAGAATTAGCCCTTATGCCTTTTATTACACTTTGGGCATATAAAGTCCACTGTCTCTTTTGCTTTCTTCGCTAATCCCTGACTAGCCTCAGACTAAAAACTAGATGGTGCAGGTCTCTTCTTCTGCTCTGAAGACTTAGTGCTGCTGTGGATACTCTTCTCCAACACCGAGGCCTTATCAACTAGTTTTGAAAAACTCTAGACCTAAAATCCAACCACCAGGTCATAGATTCTACCCTTTCTCAAATTTTCTGGCTTTCCTTACCTCATTTGGGATCAGAAATGAAGTGAAACGCGACAATTCCAAAAATTTAGCCACATACTCCGCAACCGTCATATCCCTTTGGGTAAATTAGTAAACTTCTCAATCTCTTCCTTTCTGACAGATGAAGGAAAATACCTATCCAAGAACAGCTCCTTGAATCTCTCCTAAGTAAGAGTTATCTTTACCACCCTCTGATCCTTTAGCAACTTCAAAGAAAGCCACGAGCACTTTGCCCCTCTAGTTATCTTGAATGCAGCATAATGGACCTTCTATTCATCTGTGTAGTTGAGTACAACCATAATCTCTTCTATTTCTTGTACCTAATTCTCTGCAGCCATTGGATCAGGTCCTCCTGTAAAGGTTGGAGGGTTCATCCTCATAAATTCCTTAATGCTACAGCCCTGTCTTGTAGGTGGACAGTTCTGTTCTTTTGGATCCTTCTTCATCTCTACCTTAACCTAACGGGTGATACCCCACAGCACCTTAGAGGTATCTACTTCTTCTTCACTAAAAGTCACTCAATCCCCTCTTCCTTTAGCCTCTACATTCTCTTCTCCAAAATCCATCCTGAAAATAGGATAAAGAAGAGATAAGAACTCCATATCATAACCCCAAACAACATAATCATTAAATTAAATCCAACAGAAAGAAATCCAAAATCTCCATATAAAGACCATTAAGAAACATCACCGTCGATGGATTTACCGTGGTTTTCTAAGATCGTCGGCTAAATTAGAAAATCACAAAATTCCGCCAAGGAATTTCTGCCTTCCCGCTATAAGACAAAATCTTATACTTCCCTACACTGTACCTAATTCTCAACACCTAACCTGCTCATCTCCTATTTTTCATCCTAACTCATTCCTATACTCTAGTATAAATCATTCCCAAAATCATTGCTCTGATACTAAAAATGTAATGCCTCGAACCCTTAAACCCAGGTCCAGTGCGTTATACCTGATAATCCATAAATCAACATATACGCAGCAGAAAAAATAAACATATCTTCCATAAATATAATACCAAAATTTACTATTTCTATATATAATACATATTAACCATCCATCACCTGCATTTTCATATATACACATATCTCCAAAACATTTCAGTATTCACAATCATTCTGTTCTCAACGAACTTGAATCATAGAAACATAAACTTAAATTTTATACATCCCAACAGTAAAATCAAAATATACCCTTTCTCTTTATAATCCTCAAAATGCTATAAACCCTCGAGCTCTCTAAGCCCGACCTTGAGGATGTCCTAAAAAAGAAATAGTCATATTCGGGTGAGACATATCTCAATAAGGGAAGAAATAATATATTAAAACAGTGTGTAACTAACATGAGATTATATAACAACAAAATATTTAACATTTGAAAATTGATAACATAATTTATGAAATCATTCTCTAAACCTAATCAATCATATGCAAAAGATTTAACCTATGAGATTACATGAAGATAAGGGTGATTACCCGCTCAAACAAGTAGCACCCCACTGTCCTGATACTTAGGCAAACCTAGGGTTGCTGCTGAAGCATACTAGGGCAATCACCTTACTCAGTAAGCCCTCAAGTATTAGATTGATCTCATACTCACACAGTTCAAACAAAGGTTTATTAGCAAAGGCCCCAATAATAGGAAAATCTACCCGCCCATTCAAGTAGATTCCCTCTACTCTAGTATGTTATGCAGCTACTGCCACATCTAAAGTTACTAGAGCACTTGCCTTTCTCAGCAAGCCCTCAAGTGAAGAGTACGCCCCGCCCAACCGTAACATATTCGATGAGCATAGATACTTCAAATATCATAATACATTATTCTTTCTATCATTATTCAACCATTCACATCTGTTCATGTTCATAACTTAAACATAGCATTGCATTTCACTTTAAGTAACTATTTCCCATTTACATCGTTCACATTTCACATTTCATTCCATTGTCATTTCATTTCCATTTAATTCCATTATCATTTCATTCATTCGTACTACAACCGCTCTTTAGCCGTCATCAGTTAGTCCATATAGAAATGAGCTAGAATCTACTAAGATAGCTCCTTTTAGCTGTCATCAGTTAGTCCACATCGAAATGCTCTAAAATCTGCTAACCCGGCTTTCAGTTGTCATACATTTACATAGTTGCATTAACATACACAAGCAATATAGTTCATTTAATATTTTATTCTCAATGCATTACTTACTTATCCTATATTTCATGCATATAATGTACATTTGCACATAACTTACATGAACTCATGCCACACAATTTAGCAATAAAACTCATACATATTCCTTGTAAAATAAGCCAACCCACATTTAGCATTTAAATACTGAAAATATAATTCCCATTTCTTACATAATTTTCCAAAACATACCTTTCACTTTTATCAGTTCATTTTCACACATACATAGCTATATAAGCAGTCCTAAGCTCAAAAAACATAGTTACATGGTTGCCATTTTAATAATCCACACCAAAATATATACATAATTATAACATAATTTATTACCTTTAATTTCATAAAATCTGATTTAATATACAATTTCCCCTTACTTGACTTCTGAACTACGCCGGCCGGATCCCTGAACCGATACCCACGCATTCACTTAAACCCTAAATCAAAAATCCTAGTTTAATTAAATAAACCCCAACTAACTCAAATCTTAGGAAAAATACTTATTTAATACTTCCTAAGCTTTAAATAACAATATTCATTAAGAAAATTCCCAAAATAACTCACTTACCCTTATTTTGGGATGTTTCCCAAACCTCTCAAACCAACGATCAGCTCCTGCAGCCTTGCAGAGAATAATCCTACGAACCTCCTGGTGGATTCGGATCATCAAATCAGGTCAAATCCAGCCCGAAATTGAAGAGAGAAGGTTGGAGATCCATTTTTTAGAGAGAGAGTAAGTGAAATCCCGAAATTTCTCATTGAAAATGAAAGAAACTCTATTTATAGGTGGATGGAGAAGGCCCAACAAAGTAGCCCAAGACTGAAGACCTATTTTATATTAAAAATGATGTATTTGTACTATTTATAAATGAATGAATGTAAAGATTTTGTACGAAACACCCATTTAATGAAAGCTTAATTTCGCCCAGTGAAGTTGATAAAATTAAAAATGAGAGACTCAATCTAAGTGAATACCTCGGATGGCACTAAAAAATAACTTAAAATACAAAATTAAAGAACAAAAATCCCTAAATTTAGTCATATAATGGTCGAACAAAATAGGGTGTCTACATTTCTGTGAATCACACTGTAAAAGAATCATAAAGTAATGAAAAAATGCTAAAGGAATGGAGGTATGCAAGTAAGCATCATAAAAATATTATCAATAGTGATCTAGCTTAGGGCCTTCAAGCTTGACCTTTGATTAAGAATTTATACACTAATTTTTCACTTGTTCTTGTTGTGATATGTGGAAAACATTATGGAAATGAAGATGCTAGTGTTAGCAAGGGGAAACCATCAATGGTATCCTTAGAACCATCAATGGGTTGGCCTAGTTTCAAAGAAATTTTGCTCTTTGTCTAAAACCATCGACGGTATGTCTTCAAACTGTCTACTATTTGGCTCAGCAACCCAACGCAGATTTTCAAATTTCGAATAGGGACGTTAAGTTGGTTAGGGTTTGGAGGGAAAGCCTTCGAGAAATGTATTTATACAATGTTTATGATGTATTTATATGGTTTTTTGTGTCTTTGACACAAGATAGTAAGAAATTACTGCCGATTACATCCATGCATGTAGGCATTATCAAACCACGTAATCCTTTGTTTCTTTTCTTATTGCTTTAATATAATCTGTGTGATTGTGTTGTTCAATATTTTCACTATTAAGTGCTACATTATATGCTAGTGTTACTCCATTATGCATTTGATTTTACACAACAAATTGGTATCAGACCATTGTTGTAATGGCTTCAGGAACTTCTTCTGCAAAATTTGACATTGTCAAGTTTGATAGGACCTAAAATTTTGATTTATAGCAGAGAAGTGTGAAGGATCTATTAGTGTAGCAAGGTATGGTGAAGGCCTTATACGAAGTTCAACCGGAAGGCATAGATGAGGCAAATTAGAAGGAATTGGAATAAAAGGATGTGGCTACTATTAGATTGTGTTTGGCTGATAACATGTTGTATCACATCATGGAAGAGGATTCTCCTATGGTTGTTTGGAAGAAACTTGAAAGCCAGTATATGTCTAAATCTATTATGAATAAACTATTTCTTAAGTAAAAATTATATTGGCTTAAAATGGTGGAAGGATTGGATTTGAACCAACACATTAACACATTCAATCAAATCATAAGTCATTTAATGCTGGTTAATGTGAAATTTGAGGAAGATGATAAGGTGCTGATGCTACTGAATTCCCTACCAGCGTCTCGCACGCATGAAAAATTGGTTACAACTAGAACATGGGGTAAATAAACCCTTAATTTGGAAGAGGTAACAAGCACATTGCTAGGTATTCATCAAAAAAAGAAAGTAAGCGATGAAATTTTACATTGTGAAGGGCTTGTGGTGAAGAGTAAGCATGAACGTGGGAGAGGAGAATTCAGGAATGGATCAAATCAAAATAAGTCTTGATCATAGTCCAAGAAGAAGAAGGATATCCGGTGCTTTTAGTGCGGTAAAAAGGAGCACATCAAATCAGAGTTCTGGAATGGAAGAAAGGGAATGTTGAAAAATAAATAAGGCTCTTAAAAATCAACAAATGTAGTTGAAGAAAATTCATAAAGCAATGATGGTTATTTGCTTTCAGTTTCATCAGGGTCAGATTGCCTCATAGACTCTTGGATCCTAGGCTCAGCGCGTTCTTATCGCATGACACCAAATGAAGTATGGTTCAGCACCTACAGGTTGGTTAATTCTAGTTTCTTTTTGATGGGTAATGATGTTTCATGTAAAATAATTGGAATAGGAAACGTAAGAATTAAGATGTTTAATGGTGTTGTGAGAACCTTATGTGATCTAAGACACATCCCAGATCTACGAAAGAGTTTAATTTCATTGGGCACTTTAGATTGTAACAAATTTAGTTGCAAGCCCGAAAGTGGGATTATGAAGGTGTGAAAAGGCACTCTAACGGTGATGAAAGGGCATAAGTTAGTGGGAAACATATATACACTTCTAGGCACTACGGTTGTAGGTGGAGCTGCAGCTGTAGATTCTGTGTTTGATGACACCATTTTGTGGCATGTGTGATTAGGGCATATGGTTGAGCATGGGATGAATAAACATCATAAGAGGAAATTATTGAAGGGTTTGAAAATATATAAGCTAAATTTCTATAAGTTTTGTATTCTTGGGAAGCAAAATAGGGTGCAGTTTAAAACAGTCATTCACAAGACAGAAGGTATTTTTGACTACATTCATTTGGATGTGTTAGGGGGCAGTGAGAGTAGCATCACAGGGTGGACATATGTACTTTGTGAGTTTAATTGATGATTACTCACTTAAGGTTTGGGTGTACTTCATGCAGCACAAGTCAAATACGTTTGTCAGGTTTAAATTGTGGAAAGCTGAGTTGAAAAACTAGACCAGAAGAATAATTAAATACCTTAGGTCAGATAATGGGACCGAGTATGTTGATTTAAGGTTCATAGAGTTTTGTGAGCATTAGGGCATTAGGTCACATTTCATTATTCGCCAGACACCACAGCACAAAGGTGTGGCCGAAAGGATAAACCAAACTCTAGCTGAGAGAGCTTGGTGTCTCAGGCTGAATGCAAGGGTAGCGAAGAACTTCTAAGCCGATAAAATTAGTATGGCATGTTTCTTGACAAACCGAAGGCCAAAGGCATAACTAGAGGGAAAATTTTGCAAAGGAGCTATCAACAGGTAATGCGGTAGACTACTCCATCTTAAGAGTATTCGGTTGTCCAGCTTTTGTGCACATTTCTAGTGAGGAGAGATTGAAGCTTGACACAAAGTCTAGACACTGCATTTTCCTAGGGTATCAAAAAGGTGTGAAGGGATTCAAGTTATGGGATCCAATGGAAAACTCGGTTGTAATTAGTGTAGATGTAGTTTTCGATGAGAAAGCTATGGTGAAGCGCACTCAAGAAGATGATGAAGAGAAACAAAAGCTAGAAAATTGGAGCAGAGATGAGCATATTGTGTCAGTGGAGTTAGAGATTCATGTCAATGATCATGGTTCCCAAATTGTAGAGAGTTCTAGCTCAGGAAACCAGCAAGTTGACAGTGTTCCTATACAAATATCCAAACGCACTATTAGACCACCGCTTAGGTATGGATTTGATGATCTGGTATCTTATGCTTTCATTGCCAGTTGCAAGGATCCAACTACTTTTCAAAAGGCAATGCACAGCTAGAAGAAAAGTAGATGAATGGGTGTTATGATGGAGAAAATGGAGTTATTGCATAAGAACCAGACTTGGGATTTGGTGGAGCTTCCAGGTGGGAAGAGGGCGATAGGTTGCAAGTTGATAATAGGAAGAAGGAAGCAGTATCAGAAAATGAGGGAGAGAAGTTCAAGGCATAATTAGTAGCAAAGGGGTACTCACAGAAGAAAATAGTTGATTGTGATTAAATCTTCTCACCTATGATCAGACACACTTCCATCAAGGTAGTTTTGGGATTAGTGGCACATTATGATATGCATTTGGAACAAATGGACGTGAAGATGGAATTTCTCCATGGTGATGAAATCTTCTCACCTATGGTTAGACACACTTCCATTGAGGTAGTGTTGGGATTAGTGGCACATTATGATATGCATTTTGAAAAAAATGGACATGAAGACAACATCAAAGAAGTATCTTTATGGGCTGAAAGAGTCTCTGAGGCAATGGTACAAACGTTTTGATTTCTATATGATCCGGATAGACTACAAAAGGTGTGAGTATAATTGCTGCGTGTATATGAGGAATCTTGATGATGGTTCTCTTATTTTCATGTTGCTTTATATTGATGACATGCTAACTGCTGCGAAGGACATAACTGAGGTAAATTAGTTGAAGTCACTATTGAATAAAGAGTTTGATATGAAAGATCTTGAAGCAGCCAAGAAGATACTTGGGATGGAGATTGTCGCGACGTCCCGGGAGCGCGTGTGCCCCGGGCGGCGAACTAAAAATCATTTTAATATTTTCAGGAAAAATATGGTGTAGGAGTCGCCACTAACCTTTAGTTCAGTTAGAACACATGATTACTACCCCGTTAGGGGTAGAATCGGTCTACATTACCAGAGTTGGGGTCAGGAGTTCAGTTACGCGAGGGGAAGGTACAAGCACCCCCTACGCGCCCGTTTTTACGAACGGTACCTAATTAATTTGAAATTATCCCTAAGTTAATCTAATAATTCTTGAAATTACTCCTTTTTGTGAATTTATAAATACATGTAAAAAAATAAATAAGTAAAATAATAAATAAATAAAGCTAATATATACATATATGTTCCCTCAGAACTTAGGGTACGGATGCCCGACGGCTCATACCCCCGCAATAGAATCATAGGGATAATAATTAAGAAAATACACTCCCAAAATTTTGAAATTATATAAAATTTTTATGGGAAAATACTAGTATGGGAGGTTTTAATATATATTAATAAGATAATAAAATAAGAAATTAAATTACCATAATACATGTAATAATAATAGGGATACATATATGCTATATATACTATATAATAATAAATTGCTTATAGCACCTAATAACTTACCCTAATAATAAACCAACCTAATAGATAGTAATAATACACGCATAATAATAATAATAATAATAATAATAATAATAATAATAATAATAATAATGTAACTCATGTCATAATAATACTAAACTTAGAATAATAATAATAATGATACTATATCATACGTAATAATAATAACAATAATACTAATAATGACAATAATACACTACCATATAATAAGATATTAACATCCTATAAATACAATAATAACAATTTGGAAATAATGAAAACCCCAAAGTTAACTCTCATTATATGCACATATGGAAACAATTAATAATAATAATAATAATAATAATAATAATAATAGTAATAATAATAATAATACAGAAACAATTCAAACCCTAAAATAAATATACGATATATACAATAATCATTATGGAAATAATTGAAACCTTACCATTAATATACAATAACGATGTGGAAACAAATTAAACCCTAGAAGTTATGTACTTTTATAGATATGTAAGGAAAATGAATGTGATTATGGACAATAATTCACATCATGAATCTATTATAAAATATACACAAACTCTAAAATATCAATATATCCTAATATGAAAATGTTGTACATAAATATGGAAAATAAATCAAATTCTTCCAAGCCATATAAAAGCCAAAGAAGTAATATACATTTTATGGAAACCCTTAAGATCAATATTCAATGGTATGGAATCCCTAAAATTAGTACACAATAACAATATAGAGACAGATTAAATAAAACACTACTCAAAACCCTAATAACGTAAAATAGTAAAAACCCTAAACTAAAACAATAACCAAAACCTTAAAAGATAATATCATGAAAATAATATAAACAATCAAGAATCATGAACATGCGTAAATGTTACAATCCTAAACAATAATACACAAAATCCCTAAATATCATATAAACAATAAATATGATAAATATCCTAAATACATCAAAAAGCCTAAATAATGTCTACACAATAAAACAAACACCCTAAATAATATGTAATAATAAAAATAAGCATATTACAATGATTACAAAAAAAAAAATAATAATACAACGATAATATAAGCACTTTAAACAAATATACAACAATAAATATGGACATGTAATAAGTTATTTTAAAACAAATAATAATCCAACAATAATATTAATATTTATATACATATATATAATAGAAGTCTAAAAAAAAAGTCATTAAATATTGCACATACCTGCCTAAAGCAAAACAAAACCCCAAATATTAGATATGTAATGACCAAAATTAGAATATAAATAAATAAAAATAAAATGAAACAAAATAAAATGAAATCGCATGCATGTGTGTGTGTGTGTGTGTCCTGTGCAGGGAACTTGCAGAGCAAGCACTTACAGTGGGGTTGCTGGGCTGCTGTGCGGAGACCACTGCAGGAGCCTCGGGATGAAAGATGGAGACAGAGGTCTCCGGTGCTGTCTGGTGTGTGAGGGAGTTGCAGATGGAGAGTTGTTGTGTGGAGGCTCGCGGGCTGTCATGTTCTGCTGATGCTCGGGTCTCGACGATGGTTGAGGAAGGCCGAGGAGCTGCTGTGCAGAGACCACTGCAGAGGTTCTGGTGTAGTGCTCGGTAGCAAGGGGGCTCGAAGGTATTGCCTGGTGTGGCCGGAGGTTACTTCGACGTCAACGGTGGCTGGAGCAGTGGGGATGGAGTTGTAGCAGCGGGATGGTTGCCAGAGATCTGCAGGGTCGCTGCTGGAGTTAAGCTGATTCGGAGTGAAGGACTGAGGAGGCAAATAGGGGGCTCTCGGCTGGTTCAGTGAGGAACAAGGGGGCTGTGGAGGATGGAGAGAGAGTGGTGATGGCAGAGGGTCTCGGCTGGTTCAGTGAGGAACAAGGAGGCTGTGGAGTATGGAGAGAGAGTGGTGATGGTAGAGAACAGAGAGGGAGAATCAAGGAGGAAGAGATGGAGTCGGGGAAAGAGAATTAGGGTGCGCAGCAAGGATTTTTTTTTTTTTTTTTTTTCTGTTTTTCCTGTGCCTCCGGCTCTGGATTGAAGAGAAGAAGAGGTCCCTTATATAAAAAAGCTTTTAGAAACCCTAACCCATCTCTTTTCCTTTTTGGTTTTTTTGTATCTTATTGTATTTTTTCTTTTGGAAATAATATATATGAGTATAATTACTATTATGGTAATAAGGAGATAATAATAATAATAATAATAATAATAATAATAATAATAATAATAATAATAATAATAAGGTAAAAATAATAATAATAATCATAATAATAATAATAATAAAGTGAATATAGAAATAATGTTAATAATAATAATAATAACTAACAAATAAAAATAAAAAACAATAATAATAAAAATAATAATAGATAAATAATGGTAATAATAATAAGCCACTTATAACAATATAGGAAAATAATAATAATATAATAATAGTAATAATAATAAATTACTTATCAATATAGGAAAATAAATAATAATAATAATATAATAACAGTAATAATAAATTACTTATATCAATATGGGAAAATAGTTAACAATAATAATAAAATAAAAATAATGATAATAGTGTAAATAACAACAACAAAAATCATAATAATAATAATAATAATAATAATAATAATAATAATATAATAGTGAAAATAAGGTAATGATAATAATCATAATACAATGAGAAAGGACCCCCTGTTTCATTTGGCTAGGGTAAAAATAGGGTATCTACAGAGATTTTCCAAGACAAAGTTGTAGGGAGATTAGGGTTATCTCATTGTGATTATGTGGAGAAGGCGTCGGAAAGGTTTAGCATGGCTGATGCAAAACTGGTAAGTACACCTTTAGTGACTCACTTTAACTTGTATACCACTCAATGCCTAAGGATGGATGATGATAGGGACATATCAAAGGTCCCCTATGCTAATTTTGTGGGTTGTTTTGTAGAGACCCAAAGAATTATAGCAAATAAATAATAAACGAAAGGAGAGAAAAGGAAAATTCAAAAGGGGGACTCAGTAGGGTCTCGTCGACGAGTGCAGAGTGTTCGTCGGCGAGAAACCTTCTTGGACATGTTGATGTGGACGCATGTCTCATTGACGAGAGTTTACCAAGAGGGTTATTCTTAGGGCCTGAATTTTTTCGATGAGGGTGAAATGTTCGTCAATGAACTTGCTTCTTAGTCTCGTCGACGAGGCGAAGTGGCTTGTCGATGAGGACACGTGGACAGCACTCTATATAAGGCCAAAAGTCACATCTCTGCGAGAGATTTGCATGTCAGTCTCTCTCTTTCTCTCTATAAAATCTTCTCCCCCTCATTCTCTCTATATTTTTGGCTACGTTCTTCACCAGTTTGACAATCGGAAGCTGCCACGTTACTCCTACGAAGATTCTCTACAAACTATTGTTGGTTAGGCCAACTTGGGTACCATCCCAAAATTTGGGTAAGTTGGTTATTTTTAAGTTTTATAAGGCATTTGGTATTTTTGGACTGAGAAAAATGTATGAGGTGAGATAATACTGGAGTTTTGTAGGGGGGGGAGAGGATGTGAATTTTAGGGTGTTAAGCTGGAAATACACATAGTAGCAAGTTTGGTTAATTTTGTGGGCTTCTCAGTAAGCCAAGTAAAGGGATAAATTAAGTTAGCATTTTCATGAAATTATTTATTATATTACAGCATTTATTTTCAGAAATTACGTATAATATAAAACAATGTTTAGGAATACTACTGTAAAGCAGGGAAATTCATTTTATACATTTTAGCAGAAAACATGGTTTCAGTTCATATTTTATATTTAGAATAATATTCACATTTGTGTGCCATGAGTATGATTTTCCATGAAATTATGTTATACCGAATATTATGATTTCCTAAAATAAGCATGTTATAATATTTTTCAAAAAAACCATAAAAATAGTACAGGAACTATGGTTTTTAAATAATATGTTAACAGTGCAAAAATATCAAGATTCAGTATGTTATGTTTTATGCCGGTGCGGATGCCGTGATTTTTACAATATGATATGCTGGCTCAGATGCCGTGATTTATACGATATGATATGCCAGCATAGATGTTGTGATTTATGTTGGCATAAATGCCATAATTATGTATGTTATGTCAAGATTCAAGAAAATATGATCATGTTAGATATTTCTATGAAAAATGAAACAGTTATGTATCGGTATTATAAAATGTATTATATGTTATCATAACTTGGATAACTTAGTTTAGTTTCACGAAGCATGGTACCGTGCTATATGTTCAAGATTATGTTTATGTTAATGCTACCACATATCTCCGATAAAGTATGGGAGATGACAGTAGATGTGGGTTCATGGTAGTGCAGGTGTCCTACTGACAGTCTAGACCAAGTGGGGCAAGCCCATTGTACTTGCAAACTTATGTTGACTTAGAGTGGTCGACCAACCATTGCAAGGTCTTGCCTTCGGGGCGCACAATCCTATCATGTGGGGGGTAAGACGTGACACCAGCTAGCTATCCATCCTGGGTATTATTTTAGTATTGTATAGTTATATAAGATGATTTACATGTACATAAATTTAGTATGTTATATTATGTTATGGCAATTCATATTTTATTCAAAAACTATACGAGCAATTTTACATGCTATACAATTAAGTACAGTCCATGTTTATGTCACGATAATACTCATATTACCACACACTAATTTTAGTTTGTCTCCCTTACTGAGAGGTGTCTCACCCCAACATTACAAACATTTTAGAAAATCTGGGTAGGAGGGCGGATAGAGCGCTGCAGTAGTAAAAGTTGATTGAGCTACCCTGTCAGAAGGGTAAGTAGTTGAGATAGGGTCAAATGAGTTTTTGGATTGAGACCCTAGTATAATTTTTGCACTTTTTTTGTGGATGATTGTATATATATAACAGACTCTGTAGAACCCTGGTATTGTGCCCGTTGTTGCATGGCATGTATCTAATTTTATGTTTTCCGCTGCTTAGGTATCAGAGATGTATGACAGGTATATCCTCGGTACCCATGGGTCCAAGTTGATCATGACTTTGAGAGTTTAGCAAGATATTAGAATCATTATGTTGTGGTTATGAAAAAAATATATATGGTAAAATAGGCTGGTCCTTACAGTTTGGTCAAAGCCTAGGTTGCTAGGTTCTGTAGAATCTAAAGTGCAGCAAAAACAATACCAGAGTATAGAAAAAGGATTTAAGGTTTTGTTCTGAAGTTTGGAGGCAGGACTTCCGTGGTGGTTTCTGTGTCTTTCTTGGGGTGACAATTTCAGAAAAGTCATGGTAAACTATTGCGAGGTTGTGTTTCTAAAGTGTATAACTAGATCGTGAACTAAGATAAGGATGTCAAGATAGAAGGGATATCATGAATTTTGGTTAGATACATAAATTATAAGGATAGGGTTCCTAAGTCATGTTTATTGTCTTTTTAGGATGGACCCCGGGGGTGGCAGTTCTCATGCGAGCGGTAGTGAGGGTGTAAGGCCCTCGAGTGCAGGTGAGCTTGATTCAAATGCGGTATTATGCAGTGTAGCTCATCAGGTCATAGGGAGGTTTGTCTATAGGCCACGGGTGTATAATAGAGAAATTCACAAAGATGAATCCTCTGGCATTTTCAGAAGGAGCTAATCCTGCATTCGCCAAAAATTGGATACAGGAAATTAAGAAAGTATTGGCAGTGCTGCAATATATGGAAGAGCAAAGGGTCTTATTTGCTACCTATAAACTGACAAGGGAGACCGAGAGATGGTGGATTGCAGTAAAACTATTGGAGGAACAAAGGGCAGTGCCTATAGCTATGACCTGGTGTCGTTTTAGAGAATTTTTCTTTGACAGATATTTCCTAGCCACTACTATAAAAGTCAAAGTGGAGGAATTCCTAAATTTAAAGTAAGGAGAGCAAACAGTCCAGCAGTATGCGGCAAGGTTCATAAAGTTGTCTCGCTTCGCCCTGTATATCGTTACCGATGAAGCAAAGAAGGTGAGATAGTTTGAAAGAGGTATGAGGCGAGAAATTAATAAGCAAGTAGTAGTGTTGAAAGTGCAAGACTATGATGAGTTAGTAGAAAAAGCAGTTGTGGTTGAGGCCAGTGAGCAGAAGGGTGCAAAGGAGTAGGGACATAAGAAGAGGTCTACGCCTTTACGCTTTCAGCAGGGATCTAGTCGAGGCCAGTGGATGAGAGGAAATCATAGCAAAGGACAAAGGCAAGAGACTGGGGTCCGTGAGGTTCAGGGAGTGTAGACCTACCATGCATGTTAGATATGTGGAAAGAGACACTTAGGATAGTGTTGAGTGGGGAGAGGCGTTTGTTATCCCTGTGGTAGACTAGGACTTTTGGTACGAGATTTCCCTACACCACCTGGTTTTGCTCCTACTCCCAGACCATACTAGGGAGGTTATCAGACGCCCCATGGAGACTAGCAAAGGAATGTAGCTCTAGCGAGAGTGTATGCTTTGATGCCTAGAGACACGAAGACCGTAGTCAACGTCGTGATAAGTACCCTTACTGTTTTATCATGTCAAGCTATTGTTTAATTTGATTCAGGTGTCACCCACTCTTTTGTGTCTGCAGGATATGTTAAACTGTCTGGTGTTGAGACACAGATATTAGATGTTAAACTATCAGTAGCTACACCGATAGGGTTAATGGTGAGGTTTCGTAGGGTTCTTAGGGGCTATCTAGAATAAATTCAAGGGAAAGTATTACTAGCTGATCTAATTGTGTTAGATATACATAGATTTGATGTAATACTGGGTATGGACTAGCTAGCAGCTAACTATGATAATTTTGACTGTCATCTGAAAGAGGTGACACTCAGATCCCCCAAAAAGCAAGAATTCGGATTTTTGGGGTCTGTTAGAATTGGTGTATTCCCAAGAGGGGGGGGGGGTGCATTGGAATTTAAAACTTTTTCTCCTAGGTTAATCTATCCAACAACAGTATATACACAACCTACGGTCAGTCTATTCAATTTCCAAATGCGTAGATAAATATAATGTGAAAATTAAGTCATACGCATCATTCACCCATAACATACATGTGCGGTAAATATAAAATGCGAAAATGTAGATGAACACACGATATGTGATCGGGTTTCGGCCAACTGTGCCTACGTCCCCGCCTCTAGCTCGCAAGCCGGAGGATTCCACTAATAGCTCACTTAAGGGTGGAGTGGCACCGTTTACAACCAGGTCAAATTAACACAGGGCTGACCTTAACCTTAACCAGGTCAATTAGCGGGGCTGACCTCAACCTACACGCCTTAACAAGACGACGCACCTAACTTTCCTAACCGGGTCTAAGCCAATCCGGGACTATTCTAGGGCTAGTCTCCCTCTTCAGGCCCGTGCCTGGAAATACAACCATATTTAAAATGCAATCAAATGGTACAATGAATAAGCTTTCGTGTAAAGAAGATATGCACCCAAATGCGCGCAATAATATACACCACAATATGAAATAATATGTAAGCTCAATGTGGTCTAAATGGTTCAACTCTCAAAGGTATTTTCTATTAGTGTAATGCGTACGTGAGAGTAACAAACAAATAGTCTTTGTATCACAAGATATGTTCATTGAATAAGTTCACACAAAGATGTCTAATCTCAAGTATTTCAATCAGCAGGATATTTCAAGCATGTGAGTATCAAATGAAATATGAGTTCGGTTTGCAAAAGATGCGTAATCTTTGTCTTCAACAAATAATATATAAGTGAAAGAATATTGCAAAAAAGACCATTATCTCATAAACAAATATCTCTTCAAATATATTTATCAATACAAAGCACACTAGATATTTGAAAATGATTTTGAAAAGATTTTGCAAACAAAATACTATAAGATCTTCTCAGGATATTGCAATGAAGGTGCAAGTTTAGAAGATCTAACAAGGTCTTCTTAGGATAGACTTATCAACAAAGTCCCCTAAGAATCCTTAGGTTTTTCTCTCTAATAAAATCATGCCAAGAAAAAAAAATAAGGAGTGCAAACCTATTCAAACACACTCAATCCACTTACAAATGATGTAGGCAATGATAGAAGGCAAGCTTGAGTGAATGAGGCCCAAAAATGAGTAGAATAGGATTTTTATTTTTCAGATAATTCTTCCCTAATCAAAGTGGCTAATCACCCCTAATTTTCTCAAATGAACTCATATATATAGACATGGGAGAAAATATGACCGTTGGGGACCTATTTGGTATTATTAGGAAAGTTTAATGAAGTTTAGAGCATTTTAACCCTGTTTAAAAAATATTCACTGCGGTAAAAAAATCAGGGCAACCCGAGAGGTCTGGTGGACCAGAAATGTCTCGGTTGACCAGGACTCAAGTGGTACGGTCGACCAGGGGTATTTTGAACTGAGTGGTCGGTCAACCGGGGCAAGGTGATTTCCCAAATTTTTGAGGTTCGGTCGACCAGGTCATTTTGAACTGGCTGGGTTGGTTAACAGACCGCTGGGAATTCTCCCGAGGACCCTCCGATCGACTAGGTGGTTAGAGTACAAAAGTGGTTGGTTAATCGGGAGGTCAAAATGTTAACTCCTAGGTGGTTCGGTCGACCGGGGTCAAATGAACTGTAAGGGCTCGGTCGACCAGGGTCTTAGTCAACAGTTGACCCGGACCGGTTTCAGTCGACCAGACCAAAATGTACTGGCTTGGCTGGTCGACCTAAAATGCATCATGTGTGCATTTCGGTCTCGTCTTGACACAATCAAGCCCTATTTAAGTGCCTAACAAATATATGTGAAAGTGTGAGTGTCCTAGGGGCACTTGGGGTCCAATTTGAAGACACCGAAAAAGTCTGGTGTCGGTCGACCCCTGAGGTTTTTCTAAGGTTATTTCTTATTCGTGGTTTGTTTGAGCTTACGTAGTAAATCATACATATGATGTATGTGAGCTTATTACAAACCAAGTACCTACTTATTATTACAGACCAATTAAATATATTACAATATGAAATAAAATTTTGGTCTTCGGGCTTTACTTGACTTTGTGCACATCTTTATTTTAACACCCTTAGTTCCTACACAAAACCTCAAACACTCATTAGATACAATGAGTATTTGTCATAATCAAAACCGGGCATGACCAATAAGGTCAACAGGGTCACAGGTGCATTTCCCGCCTCAGTTAATGTCAGCAATGTAGGCGAGGAGATTATTCTTGGATGGATGTGGGTTTATGGCCTATGTAAAGGAGATGATAGAAAATGAATTGAAGCTTGTCAATACACCAATGGTAAAGGAGTTCCCAGATGTTTTTCCAGGGGAACTACCTGGGTTGCCTCCTGATCACGAGATAGATTTTGCTATTGACGTACTTCTAGGGATGACATCGATCTCTAAAGCTCCTTACCGAATGGATCCAGTAGAATTGGTAGAATTAAAGGATCAGTTGTAGAATTTATTGAATAAAGGGTTTATTAGACCTAGTGTATCACCCTCGAGAGCTCCAATTTTATTTGTGAAAAAGAAAGATGTGTCTATAAGAATGTCCATTGATTACGGGGAAATAAACAAAGTAACAATTAAGAATAGGTATCCCCTACCCCGTATAGATGATTTATTTGATCAAATCTAGGAGACCCAAGTCTATTCCAAGATCGACCTCAGGTCAAGTTATCACCAGGTAAAAGTTAAGACATCTCAAAGACAACTTTCAGGACCAGGTATAGGCATTATGAATTTCTAGTTATGTCATTTGGTCTGACAAATGCTCCTGTTGTATTCATGGATTTGATTGATAGAATCTTCCACAAGTATTTAGACCAGTTCATTATGGTTTTCATTGATGACATACTTGTCTACTCAAGGAGTTTTGAGAAGCATGAGACGCACCTAAGGCTAGTACTTCAGATGCTCAAGGAAAAGAAATTGTATGTCAAGTTTAGCAAATTTGAATTTTGGTTAGAGAAAGTTATGTTTCTGGGGCATTTTATATCAAGGGATGGAATTTCTGTAGATCCCAGCAAGATAGAGGCAGTGGTGACGTGGGACAAGCCGAAAAATGTTCAGGAAATTAGGAGTTTCTTGGGACTGGCGAGATATTACCATCAATTTATAGAAGGATTCTCAGTGTTATCAGGGCCTATAACATGCCTAACCAGGAAGGATGCCAAGTTTGAATGGAACGATGATTGTGAGTAGAGCTTCCAATTGAATTAGTGGCTAGGCACTGCACCTATATTGACCATTCCATTAGGAGGTGATGGTTATGTTATCTACAGTGACGCATCTTTGAAAGGACTCATATGTGTGTTGATGAAGTAGGGTAGAGTTGTAGCATATGCTTCTAGACAATACAAATTATATGAAAAGAATTATCTCAGTCATGATCTAGAATCGACTGCAATGGTTCATGCATTGAAAATTTGGAGGCATTATCTATATGGAGAGAAATGTGAAATATTTTCAAACCATAAAAGTTTAAAGTACTTCTTCATGCAGAAGGAGTTGAATATATAGCAGAGAAGTTTGTTAGAGCTCATGAAGGATTATGATTGTACTATCAACTACCATCCAGGTAAAGCAAATGTGATGGCTGATGCACTGAGTTGAAAATCCATGATAGCAGCATTGTCAGTAGCAGGAATTCAGTGGCCAATCTAGATGGACTTGGAGAGGCTTAGCGTGGAGTGAGTCGAGAGTGATCACCAGGCATATATTGCCAACCTGGTGGTGCAGCCTACAATACATGAAAAGATTAAAGCAACCTAGAAGAATGACGCAGAGTTGATGAAATTGATAGAGAAGGTACAAGATGGATAAGGAGAGGAGTTCAATATTTTTTATGACAGAGCTCTAAGGTTCTGTACCAGGCTATGCATGCCTATAGATGTAGATATCATAAGGATGATCCTAAAGGAGGTTCACGGATCCTTATACATGATTCATCTAGGCAGCACTAAAATGTATAAGGATCTGCAAGAGTCTTTCATGTGGAGCGGCATGAAAAGGGAGATTGTTGAGTTTACGCAACAATGTTTGTCGTACCAGCAAGTAAAGGTAGAGCACCAGAGGCCAGCGGTCTAGCTACAGCCACTTTACATCCCGGAGTGGAAATGGGATCACATTTCTATGGACTTCATGATAGGTTTACTATTGGTGTGGCAAGGGCAGAACGCTATTTGGATGGTCTTAAATGGACTGATGAAGATCGCTCACTTTATTCCTATGTTAGTAAACTACTCAATGGATAGGCTAGCAGAAATATATATTCAAGAGACAATACAATCACATGGTGTGCCGATGTCTATAATATTAGATCGAGACCCAAATTTCACATCACGATTTTGGAGGAGCTTGTAGGAGGCTGGAGGGTCTCAATTATCATTCAGCATGGTGTTTCATCCTGAGATGAACAGGCAGTCAGAGAGGATGATTCATATATTATAGGATATGCTACGTGCATGTGTGCTGAATTTTGGGGGTAGTTGGACCTAATTTATACCGCTGGTAAAGTTTGCATACAATAATAGCTATTAAGCCAGCATCGACATGGCACCTTACGAGGCTCTATATGGTAAGAGATGTCATTCTCCTTTATACTAGGATGAGTTAGGTGAGAGGCGAGTTTTGAGACCAGAGTTAGTGTAGCAAACGTACGATAAAGTCCGACTTAACAAAGACAGAATCAGCGCAGCTCAGAGTCGGTAGAAAAGTTACGCAGATACTTGCCGTTGGAAATTGGAATTTGATACAGGAGATCATGTGTTCCTTAAAATAGAACCATTGAAAGGAACTATGAGGTTTGGGAGGAAGAGTAAGCTGAGCCCTAGGTTTATTAGCCCTTTCAAGATACTTAAGAGAGTGGGTTCAGTTGTTTATCAGCTAGCTTTACCACCAGTTTTATCTAGAATAAATGTCGTATTTCATGTTTCCATGTTAAGAAAATACGTCCCAAATCCCTCCCATGTGGTCAGTTATGCAGAGATAAAGCATAGAGCTTCGCTCGCTTATGAGGAAATACTAGTGCAGATCTTAGACAAGAAGGAGCAGGAATTGCATAGTAAGAAAATTTCATTAGTAAAATTCCTATAAAGGAATCACATAGTGGAAGAAGCTTTTTGGGAGCTTGAAGAAGAAATGTGATAGAAATACCTGCACCTATTTAGTGGGGACTAGCAGTAATTAGGAAAAATGCAAATAAGTATGTTAAGTTTCTTTTGTGTAGGTTAATCAGTACATGTAATAATTTTTTTTTGGTAGGCAGTATTTTGGTTTTTGGAGAAATTTTATTTTATGTATATATTGTAATCCCCCAAAACCCTGAATGCAACCATGGTATTCCTCCGCTTCAAGTGAGGGTAAGTAATAAAATAAGTAGCTCATTTACCTCAAAGGATCGTGTTCAATATAGATAGTAATTTTGAGGATGAAATTTTATAAGTAGGCGATAATGTAGAGACTTGAAGAATTAAAATAATTAAATAATAAAGAAAGGAGAGTGAAAACAAAAATTTGAATGGGGGACTCAGGAGGTTCTTGTCGACTAGTGCAGAGTGTTTATGGACAAAAAGCCATTTTGGGCATGTCGACGTGGATGCCTATCTCGTCGACGAGATTTTACTGAGAGGGTAATTCTCAGGGCTTGAATTTCATCAACGAGGATGAAGTGTTCATCGACAAACCTCCTTCTTAGTCTTATCGACGAGGCGACGTTGCTCGTCGACGAGGACACATGGACAGCACTCTATATAAGGCCAAAAATCACATTTCTACGAGAGATTTACATGTCAGCCTCTCTCTCTCTCTCTCTCTCTCTCTCTCTCTCTCTCTCTCTCTCTCTCTCTCTCTCTCTCTCTCTCTCTATAAAATCGTTTCCCCCTCCTTCTCTATAGATTTCTGGTTTCATTCTTTGCCATTTCGATGATCGGAAGCCGTCACGCTACTCCTAGGAAGATTCTCTACAAGTTTGCTGGAGTAGATTGTTGGTAAGGCTAACTTGGGTACCATCCCAAAATTTGAGTAAGTTGGTTATTTTAAGTTTTTTAAGGTATTTGGTATTCCTAGACTGAGGAAAATGTAGTAGGTGAGATAATACTAGAGTTTTGTAGGGGAAAATGTGAATTTCAGGGTGTTAAGCTAGGGACACACATAGTAGCAAGTTTGGTTAATTTTGTGGGCTTCTTAGTAAGTCAGGTAAGGGGATAAATTAAGTCAGCATTTTTATGAAATTATTTATTATATTACAACATTGATTTTCAAAAATTACGTACGATATAATATAGTGTTTAGAAATACTACTATTGAACAAGGAAATGGATTTTATATATTTTAACAGAAAATATGGTTTTAGTTCAAATTTTATATTTAGAATAATATTCACATTTGTGTGGCATGAGTATGATTTTCCATGAAATTAATGTTGTACCAAATATTATGATTTTCCATAATAAGCATGTTATAATATTTTTCAGAAAAACCATAAAAATAGTACAGGAACTATGGTTTTTAAATAATATGTTAGCAGTGCATAAATATCAAGATTAGGTATGTTATGTTTTATGTCGACACAGATGTCATGATTTTTACAATATGATATGCTAGCTCAGATGCCGTGATTTATACAACATGATATGCCGTCGCAGATGTTGTGATTTATGTTGGCATATATGTCGTAATTATGTATGTTATGTCAAGATTCAAGAAAATATGATCATATCAGATATTTCTATGAAATATGAAACAGTTATGTATTAGTATTATGAAATGTATTATATGTTATCAAAACCCGGATGGCTTAGTTTAGTTTCATGAAGCACGGTACCGTACCTATATGTTCAAGATTATGTTTATGTTAGTGCCACCACACATCTCAAATAGAGTGTGTGAGATGGCAGTCAATGTGGCTCATGGTAGTGCAGGTGTCCCACTGGTAGTCTAGACCAGGTGGGGCAAGCTCATCGTGCTTACGGACTTATGTTGACCTAGCGTGGTCGGCTAGCCATTACTAAGTCCTGCCTTCAAGCTGCACAACCCTATCATGTCTGGGTAAAACACGACACCAGCTAGCTATCCATCATGGGTATTATTTTAGTATTGTACGGTTATATAAGATGATTTACATGTACATAAATTTAGTATGTTATATTATGTTATGGCAATCCATGTTTTATTTAGAAACTATACAAGTAGTTTTATATGTTATACAATTAAGTACAATCCGTGTTTATTTCACGATAATACTCACATTGCAACACACTGATGTTAGTTTATCTCCCTTGCTGAGAGGAGTCTCACCCCAGCATTACAAACATTTCAGGAAATCTAGGTAGGACCGCGGATAGAGCCCTATAGTAGTAAAAGTTGATCGATTGAGCTACCCTGTTAGAAGGGTAAGTAGTTGAGTTAGTGTCAAATGGGTTTTTGGATTGAGACCCTAGGATATTTTTTGGGTTTTTTTTTGTGGATGATTGTATATATATGACAGACTCTATCGAACTCTAGTATTGTGCCCATTGTTGCATGGCATGTGTGTAATTTTTTTTTTTTTTTTTTTTTTTTTTTTTTTTTTTGCGTTGCTTAGGTATCAGAGATGTATGACAGGTATATCCTCAGTACCCATGGGTCCGAGTTGATCATGACAACAGTTTAGTTGGATATCAGAATCATTATGTTGTGGTTATGAAAAAAACAATATATAGTAAAATAGGTAGGTCGTTACATGTTTAATGTATGCTATGGTATGTACAAGACCAGACTTGGCATATGCAGTCAGTGTGGTGAGTAAGTTTCGTTCAAATCCAGGTAGACAACATTGGGCTGCTATCAAATGGATTTTCAAACACTTACTGGGCACTTCTCACTATGGCATTATGTTCAGTAATCAATAGAGTGATTTGTTGGTTGTGAGATTTGTTGATGTAGATTATGCAGGGGATCTTGATGACATGAAGTCTACAACAGGGTATGGATTTATTCTTGCGGGAAGACCTATTTGTTGGATGTCCATGGTACAATCTCTAGTGGCATTATCAACAACTAAGTCAAAGTATATGATAGTTGCCAAAGCTGCAAAGGAAGCATTGTGGCTTACTGGATTAGTCAAGGAGCTGAGCATATAGCAAGGTGGAGTTGAGTTGCATTGTGATAGTTAGATTGCCATCTATTTGGTGAAGAATCAAGTGTATCATGCTAGAACCAAGCATATAGATGTAAGGTTCCACAAGATCTGGGAGTTGATTTCTTCAGGCGAACTTGTGCTTGAGAAAGTTCACACTTCTAAGAACGCGGTGAATATCTTGATGAAGCTGGTTCAAGCATTGCTTGGACTTGCTGAATTTCTCTAATTGCTAGAAGGGAGACAATCTCGACCTAATGTCCCAAGGTCAAGGTGGAGCAACGGGTTTATGTTTTCAATTTCTCCTAAAGGGCATATATTCATCATGGTGGAGATTGTTGTGATATATGGCTCACATACTAAGTGGAAAGCATGAACAAAGAGAAAACATGATGGAGATGAAGATGCAGGTGTCAGTAAAGGGAAACCGTTGATGGTAGCCCTATGACCGTAGACGGTTTCGCCTAGTTTCAGAGATATTTTGCTCTCTATTTGAAACTGTTGGCAGTATTTATTCAAACCGTCGACAGTTTGGCTTAGGAATCTGATGTACATTTTCAAATTTTGAATAAGGGCGTTAAGTTGGTTGGGGTTTGGAGGGAAAGCCTTCGGGAACTCTATTTATACATTGTTTATGATGTATTTGTATGGTTATTTGTGTCTTTTACACAATATAGTATGAAATTACTGCCAATTTGTAACGACCCAAAATTTTGAACCATTTTTTTTTATATCAATGCTGTCAAACTATATATCGTAACTCTAATACCTTGTATATAGATATCTGTCATCATCACGGCCCAGAGCAGGTGTCGTGGTATCCTGTGCATTCTCTGTATAATATCTATACAGTGGAAAACATATATATCCAAACAATATCCCAAAGTACACAATAACAGAGTGCTACAGATCCTCCATACACATATATATACACACATACACATCATTCCCCAAAAATCCCAAAACACTGAGGGCTCTACTACTTAGTCCAAGACTCACCCCAAAACTATACCGACTCAGTTGCCTCCTCTATCTCTGAGTCAGCCCTGCACGTCTCTCTAGGTTACCTAAAATGTTCATAATATTGGGGTAAGACACCTCTCTGTAAGGAGAAACATATTATTACCAATGTGTGGCATATGAGTTTATTTGCAACATATCCTTTAATTAAAACTGTAAATAAGATATCATGTAAAAGTATTTGTATAATAACTCACACCTATGTCATTTAAAATATGGAAATTTTTTAAATTATCTATCCAATCATACTTCTAGCTATAATAGATAATCTTTTTTTTCTATGTATACTATATCTGTACACGATTCTGAAAACTTCCCTAGATGGTTGTATGTCACAATTTAACCCCTCATAACAGGATTGTGCGACCTATTGGCGGGACTAAACACTAATTGGCCTACTAAATCTAGTCTAACTGTATGCATATGTTTGTATATGCCTATAGCACCAAAGGCCAACTCCACTTGGTCCGGACGCCAGGGAGCCCTCTACTCTACCTGTGACACAATCGGTAATACCATACTCTATCTGAGACATATGGTTGCACTATCTATAATGTATAACTACGGTACCGTGCTCTCTAAACTACTCTGTTCCATCAGGGTCTAATACTATATAATACTATTTTTATATAACATCTATCTATTTTACCATGATTCTGTATCAACTGTATTTACCATGCAATAAATCTTTATATTAACCATGACGCTATAATATATTTGTATATATGTATCAACTGTATTTCTGTATGTCATGGTTCTATGCTCTGTATATCATGGCTCTGTAAAACACTATATAATCATGGTTTTGTAAAATACTGTATAATCATGGTTCAATAAAATACTGTATAATCACGATTCTATAAAATATTGTATATCGTAGTTCTATATATAAAATTGTATATGATGTATATCATTGTTCTGTGAAACCTACATAACCATAATTCTATAGATTTGTATTAAATGTTGTAATATTCCAGTATTTCTCATGCCACACAAATTAAATAAAACTCAATAAATATCATCTATAAAACTGTGTAATTCCCATGCTCTAATTTATTCAAAAACCATACTCTATAACTCATATTCAAATACTATGCTTTACTTGTAAAATTTCTAATTTAACTAGCATAACATATTTCCCTTACCAGACTTTCTGAGAACTGTTTATTATTTCTCAGTTTCACACTCGCAACATTCGTAATTTCAACGCCCTAAAATTGCGCACACACACACACACACACAAATATATATATATATATATATATATATATATATATATATATATATATATATATATAGATAGATAGATATTTCCCCCTATCAATCAACTGAATATCAAGAATAATTATCATACTCACATTTCTAAACTATAAACTATTTATCATTTTACCTAGGATCCTAAAATAACACCCACTAGGATCCTTAACCCATGCCCGCAATGTTTGGAAACCCAAACCCTGAAATCACAACACCCTTGTTTAATCATCTCAAACACCAATATATCAACATCTAATACAAAATCTGGGTTCAGAAAGGCCTGATCACTATGAAAACCCTAAAATATCCTACTTACCCTAATTTTGGGATGATACCAGAACTCCTCAAACCAAAATTCTACTTTGGTTAAGTTGTAGAAAATCTCCTCAGGATCATCGTGGTAGCTTCTGATCATCGAACTAGGGAGAAACGAGGCTGGAATCTTAGAGAGAAGGTGAGAGGGCAAGACTTTTAGAGAGAGAAATAGTAAGAAAACAATTCTCTCACTAAAAATGCAATTTTCGACTATATATAGGCAGTTGTCCATGTGGCTTCGTCGACGAGCCATGTGTACTCATCGACAAACTAAAGAAAGGAGTTGGTCGACAAAGGTGATGAGCTTGTCGACGAACCAAAGAGTCTGAAATCACTATTCTCGGTATCTTTTCATCGACGAAACACTGAAGTTCATCTACGAACCTTATGTGGGAGTTTGTCGATGAAACTAGGATGTTTGTCAACGAACCTTACTTTATTTATTTTCAGATTTTCCCTCCTCTCTATTATTTAATTATTATAATTTTTGGGTCTCTACACAATAACTCCCGAGGATATAGGCATTACCGAACCACGTAATCCTTTGTTTCTTTTTTGATTGCTTTCACATAATCTGGATGATTGTGTTGTTTTGTATTTTCATCATTAAGTACTGTGTTATATGCTTGTGTAATTCCGCTATGCATTCGATTTTATACAGCAATTCTCAAATTGAACCTTAAAAAATATATTGAAATGAGCTAAACTATTTGGTACCTATATTATTATTATTATTATTATTATTATTATTATTATTATTATTATTATTATTATTATTATTATTATTATTTTTGATCACAATGAATCATAGGTACTAAAATTAAGAACATGGTGTAAGAAAGAGAATTACAAAAAAAAAAAATGATTTTGACATATGAATACCTAGCTAAAGTCCATTATACTGTTATCCTAAAATTGAACTCATTGTCACGATGATGCAGATGGATTCTCGGCAAATCCCCAAGATTCAACAACTTGAAGTAACCAATGAATCACATTCTTTCATGCAAATTGACTATTACCCCTTTTATAGGTAATAATTACCCTCAAAATAAATAACTGTAGCAAATAGTTTGTGCAATCTATGTGCACCTCTTAAAGATATAATGTGTAGTCAAATAATTGGCCACATTGTCTTAAGAAAGTTGACCTCTTAAAGGAAGGTGAACAAAGTTAACTGCAATGAATGTAAAGATTAAAGAACAAAGATTTATTTTTATGATATGAGTCTGTTAATAGTTAAGAATACATTTAACTAGATAAAGAAATTGAAAAACTACTTGCATCTCTAAGTTTGACTTGGAGAAGAATGATTTCAAGGACTTGTTGGTAGTTAGAGTTACTATGTAATAAATAAATAAAAGGGGGAGTACTTGATGGCTTAAGAATTAATCAAACTTAAATGTGAAATCGATTCAATCAATTGACAATTGAATTTTGAAATTTTATTTGAAATTAAACAAAATGTTAATAAATTAAAACATAACTTAAACCATATTTGCTGCAAAGTAAATTGCTAGGAACTACCATAATATACTTAAGACGGCTTAAAGTTTTTTATTACTGCTGGTGGAACAGTTTACAATACACAAAAAATAATGGTCCAAAGTAAAATTGCGCTAAAATTCACGCGCACAATGTCTGGCAATGCCGCTCGCTTGTGTGGTGTGGGCTTGCAAGAAGTGAATGTTAGAGAAAAAAAAATGGATGAATCAAGAAATGTAATTACGAATAAAGCAAAATTAGTTGCACTACAACAATGTTCACAATATGATGGCATTGGGTTAGAAAAAAATTATAAAAAAAAAAAAAAAAAAGCATTTACTTATTGTGGGTAGACTCAAAGCTATTCACGTGTTATAGAAAAGTACTTTTCTAGAATAAATATCTATCTAAAAGAGTACCTATTCACATGTTATAAGTACTTTCATTTAAGTGCTTATATATATATAACTATTTATTTTTCTATTAAAAAAATAATTTGAAAAAATACTTTTCGAAATAAATATTTATTTAAATGTAAACTAAACTTTTCTCATGGATACAAGTACTTAAAATAATTGCTCTTCTTAAAAGTACTTATCTTTTTAAGACGTTTCAAACGAAAGCTTAAAACTATTCACATGTTATAACACTTGCATGCTTAAAATAATTTTTTTTTTCAAGTGGACATTAAAAGTTTATTCTTCAATAGTTTCATTTTAGAAGATGTGTATATGTGGAACAATTCTCTTTGGAAAATCATGTATACGAGGACCATGATTTTAAACTCTCCAAAGCCAAAGGTTAATGCAGCCCTATGCTTTGGGGCATTTATATTCTTGCTCTATATTGGAAACATATATTCAAGTCTTAAATTTTAAATTTTACAAATTTTAAAAAATTTACGATGTAAAGTTTTTTATATTGTCTTTTTGCATTTTTTGGAGAATGGTAACAGTCCCAATTAAAAAAATTGTCCGCAGAGTAACAGTAGAAAAAATTACTTGAATAAGATGAGTTACTTGTTTCCTAGGTGAACCAAAAATGTTTAGTCGCTCAAGCGACAAAAGTCATGCGGTCATTAGGCAACGTTGATCACCTAGTTACTAGGTGAGCCAAGGAGATCTTAAGTGGCCACCTAGGAGATGGAGATCGCTTAGCTATCAAGCAACGAATGTCACCTAATCATCAAGTCACAAGGCATATAAGCATTGGACAAGTATAAATATCAACTATAATAATTGGGTATTTAATGTTTAAAATGGTCCTATTTATGTTAAAGTTTTTAATGTATAAAAAGGGACCGAAATTGTGACTAAATTTTGTAGATTTGATTCCAAAGAAATATAAATAGGCATACAAAGCATCTCTCGATCAATTTACACAAATAATACAACTAGTTTAATGCTAACTAAGCCTATCTTCTATGTCTCTCTCATTTCCTTCTCCCCCTATCATCTTTCTTCTCTATCTCCTCTTATCTCTTCTAAACTAAGTCCCTTCACCTCCCTTTTTTCTCCCTCCTACAATTTTTACTATTCTCACTATCCAATCCTTAAACCTTTGACGGGTTTAGCACAATGAGTTCATCCACCATCTATCTATCTAAATCCACGCTATCCCTGAAAGGTGTTTGATTTTTTATCAGACAAAAATTACATTGATTTTCACATAATTTAATAAAAAATCAAGTTGAAAATTTTAGTTTAACCCTCCTAAGTTAGAAATAAGATTTTTCAAATATAATTTATAGCCTTCTTTCCTAGATAGATTAAAAAAAAAAAAAAACGTTTTTGTAACAATCTTTAACATGTTTTTCTTACTTTTCGATGAAAAAAAAAAGTAACAACTAAAAAAAAAATGTCTTTTTGGATTGAAAGCAGCCCAAGCATTTTTGGAGGAAACTACCCACTTTAGTTGATTAAAAAGCAAACAGCACAGCCAATCCCACTAAATTAAGGTTTCTTTGCAGCAAAATATGAGACAAATACTTGTAGATATCATAATCTTGCAATAGATTCACTTGCCTCATGGATTATTGGACCCAAGCCGGGAATAAATAAATAAATAATAAATAATGCTCATCTTTGACAACCCAAAATAATGATTGATTAGTGTATGGACAAAATTTGTCCATTTTAATACTAACAAATAGGTAAAAACAAATGCATTCACTTCTTTGCTATAAACTTAGTAATAATTTCGTTGACTTGAAATTAAAAATGAGCAGTAAACAGCCTTGGAGGTTGTCTAAAATGGGTTACGCTCTTTTTTTTTTTTGGGCAGGGAGGTGACAGGGAAAAGGGAAGGAAAGAGCGAAATTTATTATGTCTCAATTAAATCATTGCAACCATTCATTTAATGAATTTTACCATAAAAAATGTACGAGCCCTACTAAATAAATAGGGATAATGTGTAGACCATGCATTATACATCTTGAATGTCTCAGGAAAGTTGAACCCTCATAATTTAATAATTAGAAGAAGCCAAGTTGTTGATAATAATGAACCAGAGCAGGAATTTTAAAAACTCTATAGTTAAAGAGCTCCAATAATGATATTGATTATTGACACACCAGGGTTCTTGCTTTCAATAGCATTTTGTCTTTATATTTAATTTTGCTTCTATTTTTTAATTACAATAATGTAAATAATAAACTCAGTACGGTCCAATTAAATGTTCCAGAGCCAGAGTGAGGACAAGGGGAGCAATGCCCCTACAATAGCCTAAAAATATTACCTACGGTTTCGACCCTCCGTTGAATTTTTTGCCTTTGTTTTTTTAAGTGATGATGCTCAGTAGAAGTGCTTAGGCATAAACTGAAATCCACCGACAAAGACAGGGTTGACAGACAGATATAATGCAGGACACGAATAATGAACTGTTGATTTAAAATTACTCTGCCAGAAAACGAAGCAGTGGCTTAAGAAAACGTTTTATTCATTTAGATTGCTACATTTCAATTAAGAAAAAATATTTACACCGTACTTGATTTGTGGAATGGGTTAGAGTAAAAATGAAATTAAAATAATTAAGTAATAAATTTAATTCTGTTATGCCGACTTCATTTCCTTCCTATGTACCCAACATGCAATTATTAGTCGGTACTCATAAGGCCTCAAGTACAATCATATTGAAACCAAAAAAGCATACTCACGTAATACTAAACTTTTTTCTATTAAAACTTAGCATAGAGCAACAAGATTATTCTACGTAAATACTAATGAATAAAGTGGATGTCAAAACATATATGCATACTTGTTTTATGCCAAGATTTGTGAATGTAAGCTCTAATGATAAGCTAATAAGCAATCACCCTCTTTCACTGACAATGAAAAATAAGAGAGGCACTTCGGAGGCCGCCCAGTGCGCCCCAAAGGACTTCTATGATGTCAAGTTAAATTGATAGAAATATTCAATTTGTAAAAAAAATAAGTGATCTTGAATCTCCAACATGACTAAACCTTGGGTTTATATAGACTAGTGACCTAATTTATTATAAGAGTGTCCTTAAATTATATTTAAAAATACTCAATTTTTTTAAAAATGATTATTATGTCCATTTTCATCAATAATATGGCGCGTTTGTGCTTACCAATGCACTAATCAAGTGATTGGTCATATGAAACTCTTTAGTTAGGTCTTAGGCATACTAGGCACCCATGACCAAATAAACCCCTATCAATTCCCTTTATGTTGGTTTGATTAATGGGCATCCAAGAGTAGGATGAATTGAGTGATTATAAAACTTTTCCGATTTACAGCTAATAGAAGCATAGCAATACAAATAATGCTCAAAAAATAAATAAGAGACACTGTTGGCTTAATAAGGCTTACGAATCTTATTTTGATGATAAAAAAATTAAAAAAATTTAACGTGTTTTGGTTAAAGTAATGATATTTTAGGAATCAAGCATATGAGTTTAAAATCAAGTGATCACAAGGTGAATTAAAAGTTTACATTTCAAAGACAAGTGGTCAAATGAAATCTTAAACAATCAAAGATAGACCAATTTGATGCAAGCTTAAAAAGTATTGAAGCTCAAGGTCAAAATGGACTCAAAGAAATACAAACATGAAGACTTCACACTTCGAATGTTTATATGTCTTAAGAAAGTCTTATGTAAATATTTCATTTAAATGTCAATATGGATGCATTGAAGCTCGTTACGATTCATTATTGACTTAGAGGTAAAATTTTGAAAATCTCGGAAAATATTTTCAAAAGGCTCAAAATATTTTGGCAAGTATAAAAACTCACAAAAGTTTTTGGAAACTAATTTAAAATCATGAGTTTTTCCCTGTCCAGCGACTAACCCATTCTAGTCAAGCGACTGACATTTTATGTTGAATTAAATTGAGAAGACAAAATAGGCTCATTCGACTAACCCTATTAAGTCCAAGTGACTGGCCCCATTCTAACTTCGAAATTTCGCTAGAATTCAAAAGTCTAGGCGACTGACCCCGATAGTATAGTTGACTGAACTTCGTAATGGATAATTTTAAACTGCAAAAAAAATATCCCAAATTAGATTTCGGGACCTCAAACTTTGTAATAACTTGGGAAATACTCAAAGTAACTTGGAGAACATGAAATAAATGCTTTTTAACTCTATAAATACATGGAAAACCTAAAGATTTCACACATCATTATACAATCAAGAATTACAATTAGCAATCAATCCTTATTGCTCATACTCTTCAAAAGCTTTCTTACTCACACATATTTGTTGAAGTTTAACTGAGTCTTGCTGATCTATTCTCACCGATCTTTGCATACATATATTGAGTTTTTCAATCAAAGAAGATCTCGGTGATAAAATTTTGAGCTTCAAATTCTTTCTATATTGATATTTAATTGAAGTATTTTTTGTTGTGCATTCAATTGTACTAATCAACTCTTTTGAGAGTGTCTTTGTACACAAATTGTATCTTGTTGTTTTTGACAGTTCAGGTTGTTGAATTGTTGGACTAGCAAGAGGGGATTCTTCCTAAGGAGATTTGTTGATAATTCAGAAGATTGGATCGTTGTACTAACGAGAGAGGATTCTTGTTAGAGAGGTCATAACTTTGGCCTAATAAAAAAGTTGAAAAATAGAATCCTCACAGCCATTTGCTTGGGGCAAGGACATAGGTCTTGGACCAAACCTTGTAAAAATACGGTGTCACTCTCCTGAACCTATTCTCTTTAATTTTCTGCATTTATAAATTGCATGGATGCTTAGTGAATGTCATGGTGATGCATCAATATAGGGAAGACAATAGTGCGACTGATTTTCTTGCTAAAGAAGGAGAAATGGGAAAAAATGTAATCTACGAAGAACAACACCTTCTACCACGTTATCTAAAAGGTATCCTTTGGATGGATAGGTGGGGTCTTGTTTCCGTTCATCGTTAGTTCATCTCTAGAGTTTCGTTTGGTGTATTTCGTTTTGTTTTTGGTTGTTTTTATGTTTTTATCTCCTTTGTTAGTTATGTTTAATTTTGTTTGTCCTAGTTTGGTTGGTTGATTTTAACTTGTAACCATGGTATTCCTCCCCCAAAAGTGAGGGTTTATTAATAAATAAATGGAGGTGCCGCTCTCTTTTACCAAAAATAAAAATAAAAATTTGCTGGAAATTAATTTGACTTTGGTAATTGCGGAAACCTTGATTAAAGAAAGTACGTTTATTGCGAAAATCTTGATTAAAGGAAGTACGTTGATAAATATCAAAGTACATTAAAACGCAAGTAACTTGTTTAGCATAAAATTATGAATTTTGGAAGCTTATTGAAAGTTTTACTTTCTTGTGAAAACATGTTAATCCTATTGATTGGATTGAGTATTGATCATTGCAAACCAATTACACTTGTGTGATTGAAATTGGTTAAAGTTCAAAGGATTTATTAATTGTTGTGTTTGTGTGTGATAGCTGAAAAGAAAAGCTAGGATTTAAAACTAACTAAAGGAACTTATCAAAAGAAAATTTTTAAATCCCAATTCACCCCCCTCTTGGGAATACACCTTACTTTTCAATTGGTATCAGAACGAGGTTATAGAAAATCTGAAATTAGAAGCTATATAAAGATCTCTATTGCACATTTAGGTATATCTCCCTTTGCTGAAGGTCAATCCTCATCTAGACCACCTATTTTCTGCGGTGTAAACCACACCTTTTCGAAACAAAGAATGAAAATTTACTTACAAACTATGGATTGGAAAGTATGGAAAGTTGTCACACAAGATGACCTTATCCCCACTTAAATTGTGGATGGTAAAGAAAAACCTAAAGAGGAAAAAGAGATGACCGACAATGACCATAAGATGTTACAAGTAAACTAAAGTGCTATGAATGCATTATATTGTGCGCTTGACGTAAATAAATTTAATAGGGTCATGGCATGTAAATCAGCCAAAGAAATATGGGATAAATTAGAGGTAACCTATGAAGGAATGATTGATGTTAGAGATAGTAGAATTGGCATGCTTACAAGTGAGTATGAGATTTTTATGATGAATCCAAATGAACCTATTACTAGTATGTACACTAGGTTCACTCATATAATAAATTTCGTCAATGTTTTAGGGAAAAATTACTTAATCTATGAGACGATTTGAAAAATCCGTAGAGGACTTCCTCCAATATGGGAACCTAAGGCCACTGCTATAACAGAAGGAAGAAACTTGAAAAATACTTCCCTAGATGAATTGATAGGTTCGCTCCTCACATATGAAATGGCTATAAATGAAAGAAATTCTAAAAATAACAAGAACAAGAAATCAATAGTCTTTAAAGCTGCTAAAGAAAGCTCTAGCGAAGATGAAGAAGACAATGAATTAAATGATGATAATATAGCCTTCATCACTACAAGACTTGGAAAGTTTTTCAAAAAAGAATAAAAAATTCTCTCTAAAGTTTAAAGGTTCTAAATCTGACAAAGGGGAAACAAGTAAAAAGGAAACTAAAAATGAACCCCCTATTTGTTATAGTTGTAAGAAAGTTTGGCATATTAAACCAAATTATCCACTGTTGAAGAAAGACAAGAAAAATAAGAAGAAGGCAATAAAAGCTACATGGAATGATACAAGCTCAAGTGAATCAGATGGTGAATCAAAAGATCAAGAAGTGGCAAACATCTACTTCATGGCAAGAGATACTGAGGTAAACTCCTACACTAGTTCATATAAAAGATCTAGTGATGAATCTTGTAGTGGTTCGTGTGATAACATGTCTTCATATAAATAAATTTAAGTTGAACTATTTGCCTTACACAATAGGTTCATAAAAGTAACTAAAAGAAACATAGCCTTGAAAGAACAAAATAAAAAGCTAAAGAGTCAACTAGAAACCTCAATATCTGCTGAAAAAGAAAAAAACACACATATTGATGATCTTATGAAGAAAATAAATGAGATGTCTCAAGATTTAGTTAAAATACAAGTGAATGGTGAAAACAAGAAGGACTTAAAAATAAGTAATCTTAAAAGTAAAGTTGAGGATAAAGAAAAAATCATATACAATTTTACTAGACGAAAAGAAAATTTTGAAAAAATGGTTGGACTCCAAAAGATGATTTGTGACAAAGAAGGAATTGGATTCAATGGAATTGAAAGCAAAAAATAAAAAGAACTTATACATGGGATATTTAGTAAAGGAATCAAAACACTATGCAAGCACATCTTATAAAAATGTTTATGAACACACTACATGATTCTTGTGTAAGAAAAAGGGACATATTAAATTTGAATGTCCACTTAAAAAAAATATGTCAAAATCAAGAATGAATGGAAAATCAACACTAAAAATAAGCATGACTTAAAGGATTTAAGAAGATTTGGGTAACAAAAGTAACACCTTGAATCATTTTTGTAGGTGTGCTTTAGGACCTCTTCATTAAAGGACAAGTGATACTTGGACAGCGGGTGTTCAAGACACATGACTGGAGATAAAACAAAATTCATTACCCTAATGCAAAAAGATGGAGGGTATGTCACCTATGGCGACAATGTTAAAGGTAAAATTATTGGAATTGGAAAAATAGGAAAAGAACATTCCTTCACCATTGATAATGTGTTGTTAGTAGAAGGCTTAAAACACAATCTTTTGAGTATAAGTTAGATAAGGTATAAGGGATTTGACATAATCTTTAAATAAGACAAATGCATAGTTGAAAATATAGAAAAACATGATGTTATATTCACTACTTATAGAGTTAATAATGTATATTGTATAAATCTTGAAAATTTAGTTTCTCAAGAGGTCACATGCTTAGCAGTCATGAATGAAGTCATTTGGCTATGGCATAGAAGATTGGGACATGCAAGTATGGATCTATCATCCAAATTATCTAAAAAGAAGTTAGTCAAAGGTTTACCTAACACAAAATTCATAAAAGACAAAATGTGTGATGCTTGCCAACTTGGGAAGCAAACCAAGACAAGTTTTAAAAAGAAGAAACACATTTCAACTGATTGACCTTTAGAACTTATTCATTTAGACTTATTTGGTCCTACTATGATACAAAGTATAGGAGGAAAGCAAATATGCTTTTGTCATAGTTGATGACTACTCCAAGTTTACCTGGGTACTTCTCTTAGCCTCCAAAGATGAAGCATGCAAAATGTTAATAAACTTGTGCAAAAGACTTCAAAATGAAAAAGGATATGGTGTTTTAAACATAAGGAGTGATCAAGGAAGAGAATTTAATAATAAAGAAGGTGAAAAATTTTGTCATGAATATGGAATAAATCATAATTTTTCGGCAAGTTGAACTCCTCAACAAAAAGGAGTTGTAGAAAGAAAGAATATATCTCTTCAATAAATGGCTAGGACCATGCTCATGAACATAACCTATCTAAATACTTTTGGGCTGAAGCGGTAAATACCGCATGCTACGTAATGAATAGAGTTTCCATAAGATAAAGTTTAAATAAGACCCCCTATGAACTATGAAAAGGAAGAAGACCTAATATTTCTTATTTTCATGTATTCGGGTGCAAGTGCTTTGTATTGAATGATAAAGATGACTTAGGAAAATTTGATGCAAAATCAGACGAAAGAATATTCTTGGGATATGTATTAAAAAGCAAGACATTCATAATTTACAATAAAAGAACTCTCACAATTATAGAATCAATACATGTAACTTTTGATAAGGAAAATCCATTCACTAAAACAATAAATGGTGAAGAAGCTGAAACAACACAAAAGTTAGAAGACTTAGAAATAAAAGAAGTAAAGGATGAGACAAATGAACCAACTCCAAATGATGAATCTTTAGAAAATTATGAACTACCTAGAGAATGGAAATTTGTAAGGAATCATCCAAAAGACCAAATTATAGGAGAACCTTCACGTGGTGTATCCACTAGATATTCATTAAAAAAAAATATATGCAATCATTATGCATTCCTATCTCAAGAAGAACCTAAGAACATTGAAGAAGCTTTAAATGATGATTCTTGGATAATTGCTATGCAAGAAAAATTAAATCAATTTGAAAGAAATAAAGTATGGACTTTAATTCCTAGAACCGATGATCATTCAAAAATTGGAACAAGATGGGTATTTAGAAATAAAAAGGATGAAAATGGAATTGTAGTAATAAATAAAGCTAGACTAGTGGCTCAACGATATAACCAAGAAGAAGGAATAGATTATGATAAGACTTTTGCTCCCGTAGCTAGAATTGAAGCTATAAGAATGTTATTAGCCTATGCACCCACAACGAATTTAAACTATATCAAATGGATGTAAAAAGTGAAATCTCAAATGGATTCATAAATGAATAATTCTATGTGGCACAGCCTCCACGATTCGAGGATATCCATAACCCTGATTATGTGTTTAGATTAACCGTTGACCTTATAGGTCACATCCGGTTTTGATAATGACAAATACTTAGATATTTGATGGTTTCAAGTGTTTCTGCAGGCTTAGATGAGAATCTCAAGGAATAACACTTAAAGCAAGACATGAAGAGCCTGAAGATTTTTATTTTTATTGTCAATTCAATTAATGTAATATGGGTCTATAATAATAAGTAGGGATATGGTATGTATTACTTACCTACATATCATGCATATAGGATATATGGTAAGCTCAGTAAGATCATAGTATGACTCTAGGTCCCAACACTCTCACATATATCATACAAAATACAAGAGTGTTAAAAATGTACTTAAATTGAATATTATTAAGGAAATTGAAAGAGCTCAGGCGACTAACCCCAGGAGTTCATAATTCCTCAGGCGCCCGAACTGTTGAGAAGTCAACAGTTGACTTAGGCTCTCGGGCAACCGACCAAATTTATGCATACTGTGGGTGCCCGAATCACCTGAAAATGACATTTCACCAACTCGGGCTACCGAGATGTTTAGTTCAAATTGAGCCTCGGGCGACCGAACACACGAGTTTGGGCTACCGAACCTATGACCAAGCACCCTTATTTACGAAGAAATGTTTCTGACTTTGATTCGGGCCACCAAACTAAAACTCGGGTTGCCGAACCTATTTAAAAACCTTTTATTATTGTGTCTATTCGGGCGACAAAATTACAATTCAGCCACCCGAACCGCGCCGGGTAAAAATTATTTAACTGTGCTTAATACGGGTTAATTTGGGTTAAGTGTGTTTAAACAATTTAAAACTTTTCTAAGAATTTCCAACAAGTCCCAAACGGTTATAATTTTACCCTAACCTTTAAATATAGGTTCATTTGTGTGGATTTATGAGAGATGAAGAAAAATCATTAACCAAAATTCTCTCAAACCCAAAATCCCATTTTGCCTATAATACTTCCAAACACTCTCATACCTTCATTCCATTGATTAGTCTTAGCTTTGTGAGAGTTCTTGCTTGGGTTACTGCTTAGTATTGTTGCTCATACTCCCATTACTTTACTTGGTTGATTGGTATTGATTTTAGGGAGTTAAGCAAGCAAGGTTTTCCCACAAATTTTATTTAATAAATCTACTGTTGGGAAAAACCAAGTAGCTTAAGCATCTTTGCATTGTCATTGCAAAGATTCCTATAACTTGATTTTGTTGTGCAAAAGATTTTTAACAAGTTATATTATTCTTTCAAACAACTCTTGAGCATATTTTCATTGAAGAAAATATTTTTGAGTTGATTTAAAGATTGTTGCGATCATATCTTATTAAGTGTAGCTCACACAAAATTACACATCACTGAGCTTACATTTCCTATATTGTTGACGTGTGATTGATTGAGTATACTGTGCGTATTGGGTACATATCTGTTTTACATGAAAGCATAATCATTATACCAGTTGATTGAGAAAAACACTGTTGTATTTCCAGGTGTGGCCTGAGGGGGTGGTAATCCAGCCCGTAAGGATTGTTAGGGCCTTCTCCGCCCCACAAGGAGAATTTTTAAAGGTTAAGGTCAGCTCTGTACTAATTTACTTGGTTGTATTAGGTGCCGCTCCACCTGTTAAGTGAGCATTAGTGGAATCCTCGGGCTTGCAAGGTAGAGGCGGGGATGTAGGCAGTATTGGCCGAACCACGATAACGTATCGTGTGTGCACTATTTATATTTCTGCAATTTATATTTACTGCACATATATGTTTTATTGTGAATGATTGGGTTTATTATTGCATAGACAGACCCTAGGTTGCGTAATACTACTGATCTAGTTTAACCTAAGAAGTAATTTTTAAATACCCAATTCACCCCCCTCTTGGGAATACACTAAAGCTAATATTTGGTATTAGAGTCTCGTTGCACTAAGCTTAACAGTTTTTGTAAAGGATCGCAATGGCTCAAATTGGTGTATCCCCATTCGGAGAGGGACAAACACCTTCTAGGCCTCCTGTATTTTGTGGTGTCAATTACACCACTTGGAAAATTAGAATGAGCGTATTTATAAAATCAATGAATTGGATGGTTTGGCGGGTGATTGTTAATGGGATTTGTATGCCCTTGAATGAAAATGATATTAGGTTAATGCATGTGAATTCATATGCCATGGACATATTATATCTTGCATTAGATTCTGATATTTTTGTTGAGTTTGTGGCATGTCGGACTACAAAGGATATCTAGGTTGAACTCAAAAGGATATATGGAGAGTCCCAAAAGAATGAGACTACCACTCAAGGAGTGGTAAGTGATAGGGAAAAGGCATTAACAAAAGAAGAGGTATATGATTCTAACTCAAACTCAATTGATGATTCTTATGTTGAATGTTGTGTTGTATCAAATGATGAATCATTTGTTGAATTTGATGATAGTTCTATTGTTGATGCATGCGATGATTCTTATGAAAAATTTTATGATATATCTTATAATGAGTCATCGGTTATTTCCTGATAATGATACTGTATGAATTGATTCATATGATAGTTATATAGATAAATCTTGTATTAAATCATGCTATGAGTTTTATGATTAAAGCATGTCATTGAATAGACAAGTCGAAAAGGATTCATTTAAAATCCATAAGTCTCTAATTGGAATATCTTATCATAAAATATTTCTGAAAATTCAAAACAAAGGTTGGCTAAACAATTACAGAAATTAAAAGATTATCATGCCACCTTAGAGAAGAAAAGCATGAAGAAAATATTGAAAATAATATGCTAGGAAGAAGAAATGGGAGATGATAAACCCTCAGGACTTAAAAAGAAAAATATTTTCAAAAAGGGTTCAAAATCATTTAATAAATCCCAAACAAATTTTCATGCCTTATCTCACAAACACAATATTAATAAGCATGGCTCTTCACAAAAATTTAAAACTTGCTTTTGTCATAAAATTAAATGGCACACTCTATCCACTTGTCCATCCAGAAGTGTCAGAGGCTTAGGAAAAGAAATGAAATAGATAGTTAGCAAAGCAAACCCCATATGACCTAAGGAAAAATGGATTTAAAATTAAAATTATCAAATTAATTAATTCTTCCTTAGATCTTAGGATTAGGTTTAGGGGTAGTGATGACTATAAGCTCGGGGAGTGGTGTGCACTTAAAATTCTTTGAAAATTTAGCCAATACGAAAAATCATGAAAAATATCCAATCTAATCACTTAATAAAGAAATATCATGATGATTGGATAAAATATGAAAACATTGGCTATAGCATAATTGAATGAAATCCACTTCCAAATGGACAAAGCATTATTTGCCTGGTAAATAATTCAAATTGCTTAACTCACGCTTAAATATGAATATCTAAAGTTAAGCATACTCTATCCATTGCACAAGTTTGAATTTTAGGAAATAAATTCTTCTATTTAAACATCTTGTCCTAAAGTCATCTTGAAAGCCTTAAATGCCTAATAAAATGGTTAGTCATCATTCTAGGCTTGAAGAACTATTGATCATAAATTCCAAATATTTTAGGCGCTTATTAAAAGACATCTTTTCTTTTGATCAAAACTAGAAGCATCCACTAGGGGATTGGTCTCTTTGAGTTTAACTTGTAAATCCTTTAAGTCTAGTTTAATCCCTCCATAAGAAATCTTTTCCAAACCACGATCATATTCAGTAAAGTTTCACCCATTTCTTGGTTCGTATCCTTGCTCCTCTATGTGATCATATCTAAAGAATACTTTCCAATCACCAAAGAGCAGTGTTCAAAAATTCATATACTTCTAGTTGCTCTTTGTCTAAATGGTTTGGACATATTCACTATTATAAAACTATTTTAATAATGTCCTTCCTTTCCTAAATACTCTTCTGAACTTAATAGAAATTTAACTGTTAAGAGTATTTATTCTTTACTTCGTCTCATAAGCTCTCAAAACGTTAAGTCATATCCTTTAGAGCTTAGTATCCTTAGAAATGAGTTAAATGGCTAATGTGATGGCTATAGATTTCAACATATACGAAATTTCAAATGTCTAAGAAATCTATGCATGAACATTAAAAATGAAAAGCCATTTGATCTTGGACCTCTTCCACATTTTGAAGATCATAAGAAAAGAGGCAGTTATAGGCTTTTTTCATTGAAGGAATATTGATTGTGACTCCTTGGGTTCTTTAAAGCCTATGCATCTACCGCCAAGATATAATCACTGAAAATCTTAAAACACTTGGCTAAAGAATTTGAAAAATAGAAAAGGCATGATTTGGTTGTGTGCATAACTCAAGGGGAGCATTACTCTTTCATGATTATAAAAAATTCAATGCTCTCATTATCTTATAATACCCATGCCCATATTCCTTTATGAATTACAACATTGTACTGAACTCATATCTATACTCTACTCTCTACCATTTATATTCTATGATGGATAGATTATATTTCATGAATTGTTGCTTGCTACCTGATTGCATGCTTAGTCTAGAATGCCTCCTTCATGGCGGATGCAGTTAATGAGAATTGCATGCTGGTAGTAGATATAGGTTCTCGTGTGCCTTGAACTTAATTATAAATTGCTTAATTGAACCTATCAAGTACATGTTTTATAGGAAAATGTCCGATTTACAAACGGCATGCTGCCGAAATTTTGACAGAAATTTTTCCAAAATAAAACCTTGTGTTAAAGATGATTATGATAAACTTAATATTAAAAATTTTTTGAAAGGATGAGTGAAACCAAATAGATAAATAAACTTCATCCCAGTATAATCATCAACCGATTAGAAAGGCTCAGATCCATCCCTATAGGAAGCGCATAAATGATCCATATGCATCACTTTCGTCTACTGAATATCGAGGCTCTTAAGAATACCCTAAACATTATATCCAGTGCTTAAAGGCTTATAATTTGATATGGAATGTTCTTGGGTCATGAACATTATTGCACACCTCAATATATACTCTCTGATGCATCTATGATCTATAGGAAAAACTATACTAATCAGTGATAATATGTAATTGACAAATACTCAGTATAGTTGATTTTAATGATTTAGATTGATTTCTTATACTACTTGGCATGCTTAATGAATTAAATCTTTGAGTAGTATAAGTTGTTCATTTTATCTAAGCTAGTATCCAAATTCATAGGAGGAGACCTTAAGCTAAAATCACAATCTTGTTGTGCTCGCCCATTTTTAAGCTTAGATGTGCTTTAAGTTGTATTGTGGCATGTGCTTAAATGTATTAATCTCATTGAAAATCCTAAAGCAGAAATATATTGTTTTGCCACAAACTATTTCAAAGTTTACCATATGATCTTGCTCTTAAAATTGTCTATCTTTAAGTTACATATAGTTGTAATTTTTCTGGTTATAAAGTTGTTTTGTGTTTAAATTATCACCAGAAAAATTTGCTTGTTTGATCTTCAAATTAAAGTGTTTTTTTAAGCAAGCACTGCTCCTATCCATTTGCTTAAAATCATATGGGAGATATATATATATATATATATATATATATATATATATATATATATATTTATCTATTCATATTACATATGTTTGTTTTTGGTAGGAAAATGATTTTACATGCGACATATCTTGTTTTCTTGCTTGTGTGCTTAAATGACATATCCTTTGGTTATAAAACTGTTTATACCCAAAATGCTATATTAAAAGGGGGGAGTTTTCTGATAATTTCAAAGTCTAACAATCAATATAACATTTGGTATCTTTCGTTGGCTTGAGCTTTATGAAATTGGTTATGTTTTGCAATGCACAATTCTCATATCTATTGCATGATAATGATTCTATTTATGTTTAATATCTTGATCATACTGGAACTGTTTGAGTTGAGTAGTTGTGAATAAATTGTTATATCTTAAAACTCAAAACAGGTCATTTTATATAAGAATTTTTGGGAAATGTCTTATTTTCAAACGGCATGCTGCCAAATTTTTTAAAATTCCCAAACTTCTCTTGTGTACTAATGTTCTATATTGGCCTAAGGGTATTAGTTTCATGGCCCTTTTTACTGTTGCCAAAAGGGAGAGATGGATAAGAGGGCAAAAATTGGGTTGACTTGAAAATTGAGTTGAATTGAACTTAAATAAAAAATTATTTAAAGTTTTACATAATGCACATTGTTAGAAGGCCTTCTAAGGCTATACCCATTTTTGCATTATGTATTTGTCATCATAAAAAAGGGAGAGAATATTTACATTATAGGTCACACCCGATTTTGATAATGACAAATACTTAGGTATTTGATGGTTTTCAAGTGTTTGTGTAGGCTTAGATGAGCATCTCAAGGAATAACACTTGAAGCAAGACATGAAGACCCTGAAGATTTTTATTTGTATTGTCAATTCAATTAATGTAATTTGGGTCAGTAATAGTAACAAAGGATATGGTTTGTATTACTTACCTGCATATCATGCATATAGGATATGTGGTAAGCTTAGTAAGACCATAGTATGACTCTAAGTCCCAACACTCCCACATATATTATACAAAATACATAAGTGTTAAAAATGCACTTGAATTGAATATTATTAGGGAAATTGAGAGAGCTCGGGTGACCAAACCTAGGAGTTCAAAACTCCTCGAGCGCCCAAACAGTTGAGAAGTCAACAGTTGACTTAGGCTCTCGGGTGACCGACCAAATTTATGCATACCATCCACGGGCACCCGAACCACTTAAAAAGGACATTTCACCAACTCGGGCTACCAGATGTTTAGATCAAATTGAGCACCGAGCGACCAAACACACGAGTTCGGGCTACCGAGCCTATAACCGAGCACCCGAATTTACAAAGAAATGTTTCTGACTTTGATTCAGGCCACCAAACTGAAACTCGGACTGTTGAACCTATTTAAAGACCTTTTATTATTGTTTCTGTTCGGGCGACCAAATTACGATTCAGCCACCTGAACTGCATCAGGTTAAAAATTATTTACTATTCTAAATACGAGTTAATTTGGGCTAATTGTGTTTAAACAATTTGAAACTTTTATAAGAATTCCCAACAAGTCCTAAATGGTTATAATTTTACCCTAACCTATAAATATAGGTTCATTTGTGTGGATTAAGGAGAGATGAAGAAAAATCATTAGCCAAAATTCTCTCAAGCCCAAAATCCCATTTTGCCTATAATACTTCCAAACACTCTCATACCTTCATTCTATTGATTAATCTTAACTTTGTGAGAGTTCTTGCTTGGGTTATTGTTTAGTATTGTTGCTCATACTCCTATTACTTTGCTTGGTTGATTGGTATTGATTTTGGGGAGTTAAGCAAGGTTTTCCCACAGATTTTATTTAATAAATCTTGTGTTGGGAAAAACCTAGTAGCTTAAGGATCTTTGCATTGTCATTGAAAAGATTTCTATAACTTGATTTTCTTGTACAAAATATTTTTAACAAGCTCTATTATTCTTTCAAACAACTCTTGAGCATATTTTCATTGAATAAAATATTTTTGAGTTGATTTAAAAATTGTTTCAGCATCTTTGAAACTCTGATTCATTATTGAGATTTGATATAACTTGTCTCAAAGAAATAACTTGATTAGAACACTCCTGGGCATTCTTGAGATCATATCTTGTTGAGTGTAGCTTGCACAAAAATACACCTCACTGAGCTTACATTTCCTATATTATTGATGTGTGATTGATTAAGTATACTGTGTGTCGACACCCCAATTTTAACCAGGCCTTTCCGAGGAGACCTCATGTCAAAACCTTTCCACACTGGCTGTGGACCCCACACATTCTTGTAGGTCCCACGCTGGCTGTGGACCCCACACATTCTTGTAGGTCCCACGCTGGCTGTGGACCCCACACATTCTTGTAGGTCCCACACTGCTTGTGGACCCCACACATTCTTGTAGGTCCCACACTGCTTGTGGACCCCACACATTCTCGTGGACCCCACACATTTTGTAGGTCCCACACTGCTTGTGGACCCCACACATTCTTGTAGGTCCCACACTGCTTGTGGACCCCACACATTCTCGTGGACCCTACGTGGCTTGTGGGCCCCACATATCTTCATTGGGCCCACATGTTTGGTAGGCCCCACCTCTCTTGGTACGCTAGCTCGAATTCCTACATTCGATGCACGTTACCCCTTGGTACGCTAGCTCGAATTCCTACATTCGATGCACGTTACCCCTTGGTACGCTAGTTCGGATTCTTACATCCGATGCACGTTACCCTCTGGTACGCTAGCTCGGATTCCTACATCCGATGCACGTTACCCCCTCTGGTACGCTAGCTCAGATTCCTACATCCGATGCACGTTACCTCTTTTGGCATGCTTGCGCCTGCTAGCTCGGGTTCCTATAACCCTCAAATGGCTCGTGGACCCTACGTGGCTCGTGGGCCCCACATATCTTCATTGGGCCCCACATGTTTGGTGGGCCCCACCTCTCTTGGTACGCTAGCTCGGATTCCTACATCCGATGCACGTTACCCTCTGGTACGCTAGCTCGGATTCTTACATCCGATGCACGTTACCCCCTCTGGTACGCTAGCTCAGATTCCTACATCCGATGCACGTTACCTCTTTTGGCATGCTTGCGCCTGCTAGCTCGGGTTCCTATAACCCTCAAATGGCTCGTGGACCCCACGTGGCTCGTGGGCCCCACATATCTTCATTGGGCCCCACATGTTTGGTGGGCCCCACCTCTCTTGGTACGCTAGCTCGGATTCCTACATCCGATGCACGTTACCCTCTAGTACGCTAGCTCGGATTCTTACATCCGATGCACGTTACCCCCTCTGGTACGCTAGCTCGGATTCTTACATCCGATGCACGTTACCTCTTTTGGCATGCTTGCGCCTACTAGCTCGGGTTCCTATAACCCTCAAATGGCTCGTGGACCCCACATGGTGCGTGGGCCCCACATATCTTCATTGGGCCCCACATGTTTGGTGGGCCCGACCTCTCTTGGTACACTAGCTCGGATTCCTACATCCGGTGCACGTTACCCCCTCTGGTGTGCTAACTCGGATCCACATATCTGGTGCCTTGCTAGCTCGGGTTCCTATAACCCTCAAATGGCTCGTGGACCCCACGTGGCTTGTGGGCCCCACATATCTTCATTGGGCCCCACATGTTTGGTGGGCCCCACCTCTCTTGGTACGCTAGCTCGGATTCCTACATCCGATGCACGTTACCCTCTGGTACGCTAGCTCGGATTCTTACATCCGATGCACGTTACCCCCTCTGGTACGCTAGCTCGAATTCTTACATCCGATGCACGTTACCTCTTTTGGCATGCTTGCGCCTACTAGCTCGGGTTCCTGTAACCCTCAAACGGCTTGTGGACCCCACATGGTGCGTGGGCCCCACACATCTCCGATGGGCTCCGCACAGCTTCTAGAACCCTCTTATTATTATTATTATTATTATTATTATTATTATTATTATTATTATTATTATTATTATTTATTTTAATTTGTCAAATGCAAGCATATTTTGTCCCCCCATCATCATTCACCACATGTCATGTTTCTTCCCTTTATCATTCTTCCCATACTATATTCCATTCATAATTCTTCATCCCATACTTTGTTCCCTCCATCATCACTCACCATATGTCATGTTTCTTCCCTTTATCATTCTTCCCATAATATATTCCCTTCATAATTCTTCATCCCATACTTTGTTCCCTCCATCATCACTCACCGTATGTCATGTTTCTTCCTTTTATCATTCTTCCCATACTATATTCCCTTCATAATTCTTCATCCCATACTTTGTTCCCTCCATCATCATTCACCACATGTCATGTTTCTTCCCTTTATCATTCTTCCCATACTATATTCCCTTCATAATTCTTCATCCCATACTTTGTTCCCTCCATCATCATTCACCACATGTCATGTTTCTTCCCTTTATCATTCTTCCCATAATATATTCACTTCATAATTCTTCATCCCATACTTTGTTCCCTCCATCATCACTCACCACATGTCATGTTTCTTCCTTTTATCATTCTTCCCATGCTAATTTCCCTTCATCATTCTTCCCCCCATACTTGGTTCCCCCCATCATGACTCCCCTATGTCTTCTTTCCTATGCTTGCCCTAAGCTAAGCCTATAAATAGCCCTCTCATTCCAAGCACAAGGAAGGAGCTCTTGGTGGTGGTAAGGAGAAGATTTCAAATATTGAAGTTTTCTATCACAAGTTTGTGAAGTTAGTCTTTTTTTAGTAAAAATCAAGAGGTCGACTAATCCCGTTTCCTATCGGTGTTGAGTCACTCCATTTGAAGAAGGCACCCCGTAGTGCCTCAAATCAGAGCTCAAGAACAACTCTCGGGAAGACGTTGTAGAGCGGCCCTAGTAGACTCATCAACAGGAAAAGAAGACCGGAGCAGAGGAAAACGAAAGAAGATCAAGCGATCGATTGATCCCTTTTCCTACCGGTACCGGGTCACTCCATTTGAAGAAGGTATTCCCTAGTGCCTCGAGTCGAAACTCAAGAACAACCCTCGGGAAGGCGCTGTAGACTAACCTTGCGGATTCACAGACAGGAGAAGAAGACCGAAGGAGAGAAAGACGATAGGTAAGACCAATGAACTTTCTCTTCCTATGTTACATTTCCATCCCCCTTTCCCTAATCGGCCTCTGTTGGTTTATTTGACTTTATTTCACTTTTCTTTACTTTAAATAGCTTCCTTTTAACTCATAAAAAAAAAACAAAAAATAAAAAAAATTTCATAAAAGACACAAAAATTCAGAAAAATTTTCAAAGAAAATTCAAAAATTTTTAAAGCTTTGAAACTTATTTACCTTTAAAAATTTTTGAAGAAAATCCAAGAAAGTTTCTAACATGTTTGGCAAAGGTTAGATTTGTTTCCCTACATTCAAGATTTTCAAAAATACATTCTAAAGTCATATCTTTAAAACCATGACTTTCGTGATTGTTATCTAAAATTCTGTTGTATTCGGAAGGACATTGGAAGATTCCGGAAAATCATTGGTCTTGACCAAGACCTTAAACTGGTTTTTCCCCCCACACTGGTCAACGTTTGACCGGCTCACCATTCCCAAACTGGTTCACCCCAGTTTTCTCCATTTCGCTTGTATATTATTGTTGTATCCATAAAATTCACAAAAATCATGAAATTTTCAAAAATTCCAAAAGTATTTTCACATTTTGGTTTCAATTGATTTCATTTGTGTTATTTTGAAAGTTCGGGAAAAATATCAAAAATCATTTTCACACTTAGGAAAAATCACAAAAATATCTTTTTAGGCACAAGAAAAATTCATTTCAATCCCGAACCAATCTCAAAAACCTCCCGAAATAGTATTTTTGATACTTAAAAAAAAAAACCTATAGATTTCAAAATCCTCGGGAGCGTATTTTGTATCCTATTTTCGATTTTCCTTCCCGATGATTGCCAACGAGAACATTGACTCTTCGGAGTACTAGATTGCCCCGGTTCTGAGGGAATACCTATATAGTATTTTCATTTTTTTTTTGACTTTTGAAAGGGAGTGATCTTTAAAGGCTTATTACATTTATTTCGGGAAAACTCTTTATTAATCTGGTACCATTCGTAAGAACGGGCGTGTAGGGGGTGCTAATACCTTCCCCTTGCGTAACCATACTCCCGAGCCTAACTTTGGTGACGTAGACCGATTCTACCCCTAACGGGGTAGTAATCAAGTGTTCTAACCACACTTCAAAAGGTTAGTGGCGACTCCACCACACATCGTTTTTCACGAAAATTCACATTTTCAAAATACACATTCATTTTTCCCAGTTCGCAAGCCGAACCCATTTTTAAACCAGAGATTGGTTCTCTGGGCCGGGTCCGGGACGTCGCGACACTGTGTTTATTGGGTACATATCTACTTTACATGAAAGCATAATCACTGTACCAATTGATTGAGAAAAATACTGTTGTATTTCCAAGCGTGGCCTGAGGGGGCAGTAATCCAGCCCGTAAGGATTGTTAGGGCCTTCTCCACCCCACAAGGAGAATTTGTAAAGGTTGAGGTCATTCTTGTGCTAATTGACCTGGTTGTATTAGGTGTCACTCCACCTATTAAGTGAGCATTAGTGGAATCCTCGAGCTTGCGAGCTAAAGGCGAGGACATAGGCAGTATTGGCCGAACTACGATAACATATCGTGTGTACACTATTTATATTTCTACAATTTATATTTACTGCACATGTATGTTTTATTGTAAATGATTGGATTTATTTTTGCATAGACCTAGGTTGCATTATACTACTGATCTAGTTTAACCTAGGAAGTAATTTTTAAATACCCAATTCACCCCCCCCCCCCCCTTCTTGGAAATACACCAAAGCTAACATTAACAAAAGTGTTATATTGATTGAAACAAGCCTCTAGAGTTTGGTATGAGAGGTTCAGTGGATTTTTACTTAAAAAAGGATTTTCTAGAGGAAGGTTAGATAGCACATTATTTATTAAATCTAAAAATGAAGATATGCTCATCATTCAAATCTATGTAGATGATATTATATTTGGTGCTACAAACGAAGATTTATGTAAGGATTTTACAAAATGTATGCAAAATGAATTTGAAATGAGTATGATGGGAGAATTAAATTACTTTGTAGGACTTCAAATTAAGTAATCTAAGAATGGAACTTTCATAAATCAATCTAAGTATATAAGGGATGTGCTTAAGAAGTATGACATGGAAAGTAGCAAGCCAATGGGAACTCCAATGAGTACATCCATAAGTCTTGACAAAAATGAAAAGGAAAAACCAATTTATATGAAATATTATCGAGGGATGATAGGAAGCTTACTATACTTGACTACAAGTAGGTCGGATATAATGTTTAGTATATGTATGTGTGCCCAGTTTCAATTAGCTCCTAAAGAGTCCAACCAAATAGCCATTAAAAGGATCTTAAGATACTTGATAGGTACTATTGACTTAGGTCTACGGTATCCTAAGGATACCAGCTTTAAGATGATTAACTATTCAGATGCTGATTATGCTGGATGTAAGATTGATAGAAAAATCACAAGTGGAACTTGTCACTTTCTAGGATTGTCTTTTGTCTCTTGGTTCTCTAAGGAACAAAACTTCATAGCCCTATCTACTATTGAAGCTGAGTATGTGGCAACAGGTAATTGTTGTGCACAAACACTCTACATGAAACAACAATTAAAAGACTATAATTTAGAGTACTCACCTATACCTATAAAGTGTGATAATACCAGTGCTATAAATATTTCTAAAAATCCTATATCACACTCAAGAACCAAGCATATAGACATAAGACATCATTTTTTAAAAGATCATGGGAAAAAGAAAAGATATCCTACTAGAATTCGGGAATACAAATGACCAATGGGCGAATAGTTATACCAAACCTCTTCCAAAAGATAGGTTTATATTAATAAGAAGAGAACTTGGCTTATAACACAGTAGGGAAATTATTTTAAAAATGATACATGATGAGTGCTAAGAATTAACTTGAAAGATTGGTGAGGTCAGGTGATTAAGCTTGAAGCCCAGTCAACTGAACTCTAGAAATAGTAAAGTCAGGCGGCTGAGCATGTGACCCCAGTTGATTGGAAGGCTATTGACTCGCAAAAATTAAAATTCGTCAATTTTTAGGTGATTGGACTGATTGAACTTTAAATACTCCTCAGCACGAAACCCTAACTTTTCAGATCCCAATCAACTGACCCTGTTTCATCACTCACCTGAACTCACTTATCTTTGATCTCCATTGATTCTAAACCTCAAATTCCTCCATTCAAATCATAAAACTCATTTTACTACATCACTTACCCACAATTTCTAGGGTTTCTAATCATTCATTCATACTCATCTAAAATCAAAATGCCACGAACAAAGAGTACGGCAAACTGTGGTGCGACTTCAGGAAAGGATGACGAAAATATTTAGAGGTGGCTCATTGCTCCTCGCGCCAAGCAACGATATCGAAATTATCTTCGTTCTACGAAACCCATACTTGATAAGATCCTTGATACTTCGTTCTTTGAATCTGAACTTCCCAATATCCTATCAATGTTTTCGAGAGATAGGATGGAAGAACTTTGTTGTCTATCAAGCAAAAGGTTTATATACTAATCTTGTGAAGATTTTTTATGCGAATATGGTTCAAGGTGATTACGTACTTACTACCGAAGTAAATGGAAAGCCAATCACCCTAACTCCACAAACATTGGCCCCCATTTTCCATATTGGCCAAGGTGACTTTGAGTGTCCTACTTTTGCACAAACTTGGATTATGGAACAAGGCTTTACCACCATGGAATTCTGAACATTAATAATGGTTGAAAAGCCTGTATATTTTGGAAATCCTCCTTTGTATAAGCAATTGAACCTCCAAGCTTAAATTCTTCGGAAAATAATCACCTACAATATTTTGCCCCAAGTTGGTTCACATAACTATATGTCATACGTAGATTGCTTCGTTATGAGACGCTTATTGAAACGGAAGAAGCTCGATTTGTCAAAGTTTGATACTTAAATGGATGTATATGAGATTGGAAGCTCAACGAGTTACTTTTACATATGGCGGCATTCTTAACCTCCTGTTTGCTCATCTTGATGTCACCACTCCCAATAAGTTGTTCATCAAATGAACTCGATACAATATTTTCTCCTCCACAACTCTGAAACAAATGGGATACGAGAAACATGAAAAAGGCTGGTTTCTAAAAGGAAGAAGACTACTAAGACAAGAAGCTGCACCAGCTCCACCTCCTGATCAACAACCAGAATCCTAGTTTGAAGCTTCTTCCTGATTTATTCCATTCCATCGCCAGTTCACTACTTTTAGTAGTGATATGCGTTTAGGACTTCAATCTCTTCAGAAGGGCTTTTCCTCACTTCAGTCTACTTATTTCTCACTTGACCAACAACTTAGTCATATGGAACAGCATCGGGCTAGTTCCACACGTAGTGTAGATCCTATGGACATCAGCTCTACACCTCCCTGTGAAGATGCATCAGATGAAAACTCTGAGGAAAATGAAGAAGATGATGAAGGAACTGAAGAAAATGCTACTAATGATGATTGTCGACACCCCAATTTTAACCAAGCCTCCTTAAGAAGACCAATGTAACAAGAGTTGACTTCAAGTCCTGAGTAGAACCTTTTTCAAAAATTAAAGACCCTAATTGCCCAATCGAGCCCTTTTGATTTTAGGTAGTCAAGCCTCTAAAATATCAAAATTTTGGTTTAGAGTTGAGTCTTGTAAATGTTTAGTCTAAGTCTTAGGTTTCAATGCAAATTGTTAGGTAGGGGTTTTTTATTTTAATTAATTCTTTTAGTTGCAAACTTAATCTCTATTATTATCTAGGTCCCCGTAATTCCAAAACCAACTTCCCTTAGGTATTAGGGTTCGAGTTTTAGGGGTCCAAAAGTTGAGTCCTTTTAAACTAAGTGCCTCTAACTTAGTTAATTTCAAAACCAATTTTCTTCCATTGAGTCCTGTATATGCTCCCTGTTAGGCTAGGTTTCCTTAAAATGTTGTTAATTTTCTTTCATCGGTACTGATCCCATAACCAAGCACTCTTGGAACTTGGAGTTGGATCCGAAATTTTGTTGTATCAAAATAAAAATAAAAATAAAATCAATTTGATTTTAATTAATTCATGCATAACCTTTGAATTAAAGTTTAGGTTTGAATTGGATTCTTCAAAATTTTGTGGGTTTTAATCTTTGGAAATCGAACATTTCGTCAAGATGTGGGGTCAATTTTTGAACTGTTTATACCACCGAGTCAACTCAGGAGTCAAAATTAAAATACATCACAAATTTTATTGAAGGAGGGGGCACGTGCGCTCACGTGAAGTACAAGCATACAGGAAATATTACAAGGAAAACAAAAGGAAAAGTTGCAAGTGTACAAACAGAAGCACAAAGCAAAAAGCACGGGGTTACATGCTAAGGCCAGCCGCACAAAGCAAATACAAAATATAGAAAAGATAAAATACCCAAAATACAATAAATAAAGTACAAAGCACAAAGAAAATAAGAATGATACAAACTACAGTTGCAGTACTAAGAGGGGTGGTAAAACATCCAAATACAAGAGTCACAAATGGAATAAAGTACGCAAGTGTGTACAAATAGTGATTGTAGGAGGAAGCAACCCTAGGGTACATGCATTATAGAAAAAATAAAAACAAAAATACAATAATGAAGGTGCCTTGCCCTTTATTCCAAGGCTGCCACCTAGATCACCAAGCTCATTACTTGCGCACAAGAAGCATCAAAATTAGTTAATGGGAATTCAAATTAATAAAATAAAATGCAAATTCACATGAGTTGGTTAAAAAGCAAATATTCCCTCTGCCAATGGAGGGAATTCGGTTTAGGGGAGAATTTCTAGCACCAAATGAGTCCTGAGACTCCCTATAAATAGGGAGTCTCGCACTGTCACTAGAGACCCATCAGAAGCATAGTAATACTTTGTCAAAATTGAAAAAGAAGAGAGAGCATAGAAATCCTACCAGAATTGAGTGAGAAAGAAAATTAGAAAGAGAGAGGGAGATTCTGCCAAATTAGGAGAGGAGAGGTTACAAAAGAGTAGCACTGCTGAAACTCTGCAAAGATTGAGCAGAGAAGAGAGGGATCATTGAGGAAGCAACAGCAGAGCAGCAATTCATACTCAGAGCAAGCAACCAAACAAGCAATAGACAGACACGAAGATTGGAAAAGAAGACTGGAGGAGAGGCGAGGATAAAGGTAAAATTCAAGTGTTCTCTTTCTATTTTGTTCAATTCATGCTATGAATTGTGTGTGAAATGTGAACATACCCCCCTATTCTCAAGTCTTGAACCTGAGCTCAAACCTGAGCACCTGACCCGAACCCGAACTCGAGTTTGGATCCTTCAACTCCACAGGCCCCAACTAGTGTCTAGGTTTGAATGACCCGAATGGAGCCCCTCTGAAGAACCCATAAAAGTTCAGTTCGTATTTTAAAACCAACCGGCTCGCATATGTTTTAAACTCTCAAGCCCAAACCCTGTTCTTTTTTTAAAAAAAATAGTCGCGGCCCAAGTGAACAAAATTTTATTCTCAGATATATTTTCTACTAAGCATTTATCATGCTTAAAAGGTACTCTATATCCTTTCACATAGCTAGCTTATACACAACAGATTATGCTTCAATCCTTCAACAAGTGAAACATTATCTCCAATGAGAGAATGATTCTTACCAACCTTACCTACTCCTATGATTTTGCCTTTTGTGTTATCACCGGAGGTGACGAATCCTCCATCCTTTAGTGTGATGGACGCGAACTTTGCTTTATCTCCTATCATGTGTCGTGAGCAACTGCTATCCATGTACCATTTGTCCTTTGAAGAGGATGAGCTCAAACACACCTGCAGTAGACATTTAAGTAGCTAATTTTGGTACCCAAATTTTCTTGGGTCCGTAGGGGTTAGTGCCTGACTTTTCCTTGACTTTCCTAACTTTCTTAGCTCTAATATCCTTGTTCTTAAAGGGACAGTCAAATTTTATGTGACCTATCTTCTTACATTTAAAACATATAGTATACCTATATGAGTCTTTAAACGGGACATAAGATGTTGACTCTCTCACAAAGTAGCCTATGTAAAGATGTTTCTATTTTAGGTTTTCCTTCCCATTAAAACCAATACCTTCCTTGTCAAGAGAATTTCTTTGAGCCCTAAGGAGTTTTTCAAAATTATTTTGGCCCTCCTTGAATTTATAAATAATTTTAGATTTTTCATCTAAATTTCTTTCTAACCCCACAATTTTCAAATTCTTTCCTTTTATTAAAGAAGCATGAGACTCCTTTTTTTTTTTTTTTTCAAAAGTTTTGAAAATTCCTTTAATTTAGTTTTTAAATCAGAGTTTTTCTTAAATATTTTCTCAAACATTTTAAGAGTATACAGATATTCTTGTTGTAATTCATCATATGAAAGCATGCTATTATCATTATCAGAATCACTAGAATAATATGATGAAGTAGAAAAAAATGATTGTACCTCGTGATCGTCGTGTGCCATTAGGCACAGATTAGCAACCTAATCATCGCTGGATTCAATGTCTGAGCTGCTGGTACTATGTCTGTCACAACCGCTTGATGTGCCCAACTTCTCTGCAATTGTAGCACGTCGGAGGATCATCCTTTTGTTTTCTTTTACTTGACCCTCCTTTTTCTATTCTTGAGTCTCAAAATTTTCTTTCATACTTCTTGTTCTTTTTCAAAAACTTGTCGAACATTTTAGTCAGTAGAGCCATATCCTTCTCTGACTCTTAATCACTATCTTTGCTGGAGCTGTTGGTAGATGTTTTAAGAGCTACTACTTTCTTTACTTTGTTTAACTCACTCATCCTTTCATTATCGCCAATTTGTATGTGATAAGTGATCAAATTAGCTCAGCCACCGTCATTGCCTCTAATTTCCTTCCTTCAGTTATGGCAGTAGCTTTTGCCTCCCAAACTGGTGGTAAACCTCTAAGAATTTTCCTGATCATTTTACATGTAGGGTAAGTCTTACCAAGAGCATGCAAATAGTTTGTGATATGGGTGAACCTAGTGTATATAGATTGAATTGATTCATTAGGAGTCATTTTAAATGCTTCAATTTCAATAGTGAGCATGTCTATCCTATTGTATTTGTACATCCTTAGTGCCCTCATATATGACTTCTAATTTTTCCCATATTTCCTTAGCAGTTTTACAAGTCATGACTCTATTAAATTCATTTACATCTAAAGCACAGTATAAAAGATTCATGGTAGTAGCATCTACATGAACCGCTTTCAAGTCATCATCTGTATATTTGTCTTTAGCCTTAGGTAGACTTTCTTTTTCTAAAATTTTCATAGGGACATAATCTCCTTTGGAGACAACCCTCTACACTTTCCAATCAGCATTTTGAATAAAAATAAGCATTCTTTGTTTCCAGTAGGTGTAATTAACACCACAAAAACTAGGAGATCATGTGGATGAATGTCCCTCACCAAAAGGGGTTACAATGATATGAAACATTATGATCTTTTACAATAACGTTTAAGTCAAATGCAACGAGGCTCTGATACCAAATGTGATTTTAGGTGTAATCCCAAGAGGGGGGTGAATTGGGTATTTAAAAATATTTAATTCTATTAATCCCTAATTTTGAAAACCCAACCACACAAGCACAAGTTTGGAGATACATAGATTTCAGTATTACACAACCTAATAGATTCAAGCTATGTATATCTCAAACAATTCAGTATTACCCAATGAATCTCAAGTGCAAGAAATATTCAATACATACACAATAGATAGATGTGAACTAAATAATCAAATGCAAGAAAAAATAAAATGAGATAAGGGAACAAAGACGCAAACTGCAGATTTTACGAGGTTCGGCCAAAACCGGCTTACGTCCTCACCTTGGGCAAACTACCCAAGGATTCCACTATTCCACTCCTTAAACTGGGATGGAACTTCCCGTTACAATTGACTACTTACATGAGGTGTATCTACCTTTTTACAATCTGCTTCTTATACAAGGCGTAGCTTCCTCTTTACAATCCACTGCTTATACGAGGCATAGCTTCCTCTTTACAATCTGCTGCTTATATGAGGCGTAGCTTCCTCTTTACAATCCGCTACTTATACAAGGTGTAGCTTCCTCACCACAGCTCACACACCGAATTGCAAATACAATAGAGATAAAAAATAATTTTGCGAACAAATGGATGCTTTTCAACAAGCTTATGTGTACAAGTAAAAATCTAAACACTCTCACAAGATATAACGTGAAGCTCAAGAGAGAATATGTGTTTTTCCCAATGAGGTATTTGTAACAAAAGAGTGTGTGATCTTTGTATAAGAATATGTATAATGAGTTTCTTCAAAGATCTAATCCCAATGCAATATATCTCCAAAAATGATTTTTCAAATAATGTGTGTTGGAGAATCTAGGGTATGCTCACAAATAGCTTTTAAAAAAGAAGAGAATAGAAAAGCTTTGAGTAAAAATATGCAAGTGGATGCTTCAAAGATTCAAGCCCTAGTATGAACTTTTTCCCAAAAGATATTTTTTTTTTTTTTCAAAACAATGAAAATATGGAAAACTAGGGTCCTTGCTCTCAATAAAATTTTAAATATAAGAGTAGAAGATAAGAAATACTTTGAAGATAAAGATTGAATGCCTAAAAATAAAATCTTGTTTACCAAACCTCAATACCAATGATGCTTGCAAGAGATGTGAGTGAATGCTCTTTGAATATGAGAATGGAGAATGCCCAAAAGAGTTTGAGTGTGATAGAATATAGGCAAAAGGTATCAAGATATGGTTTTAGGGTTTTTAAGGTTGATATTTATAGGCAAGTTCAGCGTATGTTCTTTTCCTACCCGTTGGATCATTAATGGTAATTTTATTAAAAAAAAATTCTGATCATTGAGTGCTAGAGCATCAAATCTACCCGACAGACTCGTCAACGAGTTGGCACACTAGTCGACGAGTGTCCTTCACTCGATCGTTGACAAGACCAAAGGATTAGTCGATGAGTCACTAACTAAGAATATTAAGGTCTTGGTATTTTCTCATCGATGAGAACAGGGCATTAGTTAACGAGTGGCCTTCATGTACTCGTCAACAAGGCCAGGGTATTAGTCAACGAGGTCCCTATTTCTTTGCCAAATAAACCTTCAAACCTTGCTAATTCAACTTAGGACAAGTGATTGTAAATTTTTCATGAAATACATGAGTCCTAGGGTCAGTTTATTGGTCATTTTGGGCTTCCTATCATATCTTATGAGACATGTGAATACAAATAAGACTAAATACAAATTACAATTGAAAAACTGAATTATCTTCATCCTTTTGCTCTTTAACTTCCATGGAATGAGCCAAGTTGTATGCGCTTCAAGTTCCTCATAGCTTCCATAGCATCCTTGCCATCCGTGTGTGTTAGGTAATGATCCTATTCAAAAGCTCAATGCATAGGTAAGATACTATATGATTTGTCATTATCGAAATAGGATAAGACTTATAGAGTCAATATTATAGAATCTCCTGAAGAGAAAACTCCTCCTAAAGAGGAATCTCTTGAAAAGAGAACTCCTGAAGAGACATCCCTTGAAAAGGGACAGGTAGCTGGAAATAATAATGAGATCTCAATTCATTACATGGGAGAAATGTGAGATAGAGATAAAGTTGTTGTCAATAACAAATTTTCATATACAGTAGCTACTGACATTACTAGAAGTAATGAGGACCCTGAACCTAAATCTGTTAATGAATGTCGATATAGAAGTGATTGGCTAGAATGGAAAGAGGCTATCACACCAAAAATAAACTCTCCATTAAAAAGAGAATTTTATGGACTTGTACTCTAGACACTAGAAGATGTCCAACCCGTTGGAGACAAAAGGGTATTTGTGTGCAAGCAAAATGAAAATAATAAAATTGCTTGATATAAAGCAAGACTTATGGCACAAGGTTTATCGTAGAAACCCGGAATTGATTATGAGGAGACATATTCTCTCGTAATGGATGAAATTACTTTCAAATTCCTAATTGGGCTAGCAGTCACTCAACGAATGAGCATGCATCTTATGGACATAGTAACAACATACTTATATGTATCATTGGATAGTGAAATTTATATGAAAATCCCTGAAGGATTTGAATTACCTAAAGCAAAATCTAAAATTTTATATTCAATTAAACTCTAACGTTCTTTATATGGATTCAAATCAATGGTACAATCGATTAAGTGAGTACCTTGTGAAAGAAGGATTCATAAATGATCCAATTTGTCCATGCATTTTGTTAAAAGATTAGAATCCGAATTTGCTATAATTGTTGTTTATGTTGATGATTTGAATTTAGTTAGGACTCCTAAGGAGCTCACTAAAACTGCTAATTATTTTATGGTAGAATTTGAGATAAAAGATTTGGGAAAGACAAAATATTGTCTTGGCCTACAGATTGAACATGTAAATGGCGGAATTCTTGTTCATGAATATAAATATACTGAAAACGTATTAAGGCAATTCTATATGGAAAAATTTCATCCTTTGGGATCTCGAATGATGGTGTGATCACTTGAGGTTAAGAAAGATCCATTTCGACCTCATGATAAGGAAGAGAAATTATTTGGTCCTGAAGTACCATATTTAAGTGTTATCGGCTCTTTGATGTATCCGGCCAATTGTACAAGACCTATCATTGCGTTTGCTGTAAATATACTAGTAAGATATAGCTTTGCTTCTACTCGATGACACTGAAATGGAATTAAACATATTCTACGCTATTTGAGTGGTACATTTGATTTGGGTCTATTCTACTCATTTGATTTTAAATCTCAACTAGTAGGATAGGAAGATGCTAGATATTTATCTGATCCTCATTATGCTAAATCTCAAACTGGATATGTATTTATTTACAGGAAAATTGCTATATCTTGGAGATCAATAAAGCAAATGATTATAGCAATATCCTCTAATCATTTTGAAATATTAGCTATCCATGAAGCTAGTAAAGAATGTGTGTGGCTCAGATCAATGATTTCTCATATCCAAGAAAATGGTGGTCCTAAATCAATCAAGGATATTCCAATAGTTTGATATAAAGACAGTACCGCATGTATAGCTCAACTAAAAAAAGGTATATAAAGGGTGACAGAACAAAGCATATCTCTCCAAAATTCTTCTATACACATGAACTCTAGAAGAATGATGATATAGATGTTCAACAAATCTGATCAAGTGATAATCTAACATGTTTGTTCACTAAAGATTTACCTACTACATCATTCAAGAAATTGGTTCATCTTATCGGAATTAGATATCTTAAATATTTTAAAAGGAGTTAATATATGGGTGACAGCCAAGGGGGAGTATTATGAAGGTAGCTATCCACCTCTGCTTGTCCACCTCTTCCTGCACCTCTCACCTGCTCCCTCATTCATTCATCTCACCAGTCGTCTCCCTCACTCTCTCTTCTCACCACCTACCCCATTGAAAATAAGAAACCCCATCATTGTCAGCTGCTCCTCCTATGGCTATATAAGGAGGATCAGATAATGGAAAAGATGTGCACGGGGCACAATAACGAGCAGAGAAGGAAAGATAAGAAAGAAGTGGAAAAGAATAGGAGAGACATAAAATAAGTTAAAGGGATATTTTTGTATAAGCCCAAATCCATATCATATTGTAATTCCTCCTAAATAGTGAAGTTTTTATCCCATCTGCCCATGGGGCAGGTATATCCGAACCACGCAAAATCTCTATCTCATCTTCATTTATCTTTCTATCATTTTTCTACATCTTTTATAACACTGACAATAAGCTAATAAGCAATTATCCTGTTTCACTAACAATGAAAAAAAGGAGAGGCTCTTTAGATGCCCAATGCAGCCCCAAAGGACTTCTATGATTGCAAAGTTAAATTGATAGAAATATTCAATTTGTAAAAAAAAAAAATAAATTAGAAAAATAAGTGAGCTTGAATCCCTAATATGACTACACCTTGGGTTTATATAGACGGATGACCTAATTTTTTATAAAAGTATCCTTAAATTGTATTTAAAAATACTAAAATTTTATTTTAAGTGATTATTATGTCCATTTTCATCGATCATATGATGCGTTTTTTCTTATCAGTGCACTAATCAAGTGATTAGTCATAAGAAACTCTTTAATTAGGTATTAGGCTTACTAGGCACCCATGACCAAATAACCCCCTATCGATTCCGCTTATGTTGGTCCGATTAATAGGCACCCAAGAGGAGGATGAATTGAGTGATTAAAACCCTTTTTCAATTTACAACTAATAGAAGCATAGCAATACAGATGATGCTCAAAAACTAAATAAGATATACACACAAGCACATAATCAACCAAACAAACAAGAACATGAAAAATCTTATAATAACTCGGCCAATGTGACCTACATTGTAACAACCCCAACCCGCCACGTGGGCCTGGAGTGCTACTTTAATGATATTTGTGTACCTAATACTTTGTTCATCATATATAAAACACATATATGCAGTGGAAATAAAATACAAATTCATCAAATTACATTACCAGAGTTCTAACTATCTTTATACACAAATATACCCATTTTCACATAATTACATCCCATAAAACTAAACAAAAATAAAATCTCTATCTACACACTACTTACATAAATTTACACCTCTAGCCTGGCTCCTCTAACTCGCTAGACTCGATCTCTAGGATTTCTTGAAAGGATAGTTTATAAAGTAGGGGTGAGGCACAATTCAGTAAGGGAAAGACTAAGTTAATGTCAGTGTGTGGCCAGCATGCATTTAGTGTACAGAAAATAACCAGTTCATTAAGTGGATAAACACATTCATGAAAACATTCTTATTTTACACTCACACACACAATTAGCTGAGGATAGGGAAGATTACCCACACATACAAGTAACTTCCCTACACTCTAATACCATTACTTCTATTAGGGCACTCGCCTTTCTTAGCAAGCCCTCAAAATTATCTTATCAATTATTCGTATTCACATAAATTAACAGATATGTTGTTGACGCTACGAGTCCAATCCGATTTTGATAATGACAAATTACTTGGTATTTGATCTGTGCATTGAGATTGTGAACAGAAATTATATTAGGCATGCACGGAAGGATAACAGGTCATGGAAGCGATGAAGATTAAAGCATACATATTTTGGCACAATCCATGGAACTCAAAGAGTACAATAATGAAGATGCAAACAACAAGTTCAAGATCGTCATGGGAATGGGTACTTAAAGCTAATGTATTTACATTTCATATGATTTAATTCGAGGCTCAACATATACCCTAAAATGACCTTAGGACTCATGCATCTCATGAACATCATTAGCGGATATTTATGGACTTAGAAATATTTTTAAAATCCTGAAAAATAGTTTTATAAAATAACCACAAAGCAGATTTTTTAAACTAAGGAAAATCCAAGAGTTGGTAACTTCAGTAGACTGAACTCAACGTTCAGTCACTTGAAGAATTTCTTTAGAAGAATGAAGATTAAGTTCAGTCGCCTGAAGAATTAATGGTGAAACACAAAACCTGGCCGACATACCTGGGTGGACTGAACTCAGACTTCAGTCGCCTGAACTTGTCACTTCAGAAGACTGAACCTCAACTTTAGTTGCCTGACCCTGTGTCCAGGTTAATTTTTTGAAGTTCTGAAGAACTTCAGTCACCTGGGCCTTTAACCTCAGTCACCTGAACCTGCGGGAAAGTTTAAAAAATCTAATTTTTAATGAAAGAACACACGAGCTATTTCTTTGATCTAACAATTAGGATTGATTCTAAGGGTAAGGCACCTATATATTGAACATCTAAACCCTAGTGCTAAAGCAAAGATCAACGAGAAAGGAAGAGAACATCTTTTTGAAAGAGAATTAAGAAACTTGATCATATTGCTATACGATTGCCTGCACTCCAATCTATATTCATCAAGCTTGGGCAAATCAACTCAAAAAAAAAAAGGGATTTCATTTACACGCTTTGATTTCAACTTGGTATTCAGGTTTAGTAAATCAATTTATTATTTTGAAGAGTATCTCATCGCATCATTTATTATTGAATATTATTAGAGAGAGATCGATCTTGAGGTTTTCATATACATATAAAGAGTGTTTTGACAAGATCATTACTTGTGAAAGATTATGTCATTGGTTGAATAGTTTTTTGATTCAAGTGTGTCTAGTTAAAGACTTGATATGTTTCATACTTCAAAATTGTTTGATTAACTATCCTTAGAAGTTCACAACTATATATATTATTGAGGGATATTTTCTGAAAATCTTATATTAGGTTTTGATCTTTGGTAATTGTAGACACCCTATTTTTGCCCTAGCCAAATAACACATAGGGTCCCCTCTTATTATTTTCATTATTATTATTATTACCTTATTATTATTATTTTCCTATATTATTAGTACTTTACTATTATTTTGCTAGTATTTTTATTATCATTATTATTATTATTTTTCATTTTTATTATTATTACTAGTACTTTTATTATCTTTATTTTATTTTTACTTTACTATAATTATTTTTATTTTTCATTTATTTTATTGTTTTTGATATATTATTATTATTATTATTATTATTATTATTATTTTATTATCATTATTATTAGCATTAGTATCTTATTTTCGCTATTATTATTTTTATTATTTTTGGTAATGTTATCTTTATTATTATTATTATTTATTACTTTTAATATTAGTATTATTACTTTATTTTTATTAATATTATTATTATTATTATTATTTTATCGATAGTATCTTCATTTTTATTTTTTACTATAATTATTTATTATTATTTACTATTAGTAGTAGTATTATTATTATTATTATTACCATTTGGATCCTCATATTATTATGATAATTATTATTATTATTATTATTATTATTATTATTTCCATTTTCATTATTACCATAAGAATAAAAGCATAAAAAAAAAAGAAAAAGAAAAATAAATTCAAAAAAGGGAAGTTTTGTTTTAGGGTTTTCAATTTTTTTTTATATAAGGGCAATGAGGCACGGAGTCAAAAGGGGGCGCAGCGCACAGCCGCAGCAGCACGGGCAGAACTAAAAAAACAAAAAAAACCTTACCTTCTCTTCTCCAGGCACAGCAGCCGCCCGGCACCCTCATCTTCCATCTTCCCTTCAGTCCCCCTCGCGGCCTCCATCTCTCCCATCATCCTTCTTCACAGCATAGCACAACCAGAGCCTCCATCCCGTTTCGGCAACCACAGCTCCTGCCCACGCCACGAGCCACCACGCCAACCTGCTGAAACCCGAACCAGCAGGTCACCCTGCTGCCAACTTCCCTTGAAGCTGCCCTCCGCAGCAGAGCCTGCAGCAACCTCGGATTCATCCTCAGCCATCTCCGGCCACCGTAGCAAAACAACGTTACACCAGCTCCGCCGGAGCAGAGCTTTTCGCACTGTCGCACTGCTGCCGCGGCACCATTGCCAAACACTCCATCATCGTCGTTGCTTCGGACATTCTTCCCTACTTTGATTTCCGCCATCCCATGGTAAGTACCCGGTGAGTTCTTACTGCTGCAAACACACACACACGCCCACACTGCACACACACAAAATACACACACACAGCACACACAAAAACACACACACAGCACACACTGCAACACTCACACACAGCACACACAAAAACACACACACACAACACACACAGCACACACTGCAACACCCAAACACAGAAACACACACGCACACACGCACACACATTCACGTGCCTTTTTTTTTTTTTCTATTTCTTTGTTGATTTTTTTTTTTATTTGTTCTAACATCTAATATCTGGTTTTTTTTCCTTGTATATGCAGGTATGTAGGTTTTTATTTTTATAGTTAGTTTAATATTTAGTATGCATGGTAAATTTTGGTTGTATTATTTATATAAGTTAATTGTCTTTATTGCGGAATTTTTATAGTTGGAATTTGTCTAGATATTTAAAGTTTAATTTCATTTTATTCGTTGGATTGTTAATATTATTATTGCATGTTTAATACGTAACTACAATAGTTATTGTAATTATTTACTTAATCCATATGTTTAGGGCTATTTAGGGTTTTCATCGTTGATATATGTTCAATTTTAATTACTTAGGGTTTTCTTTATTGTATGTGTTATCTATACTCATATTAATATTTTCTGATATTTAGTATTCGTATTCTAATATTTTATCATGTTTACATATAAAGGTATCAATCATTATGGTAAGTTTAGTGTTTTGGTATATATTTTTCTAATGTATTTAATATGATATTGTATATAATATTATGGTATAATTATTATTTAGCTTCACTTAGTAAGGCATTTTTTTTATAGATGGTATTACCTTGTATAGTATCTTGAGTGTTTTAATATATATATACATATGGTATTTTATTGCCTATTTTGAAAGTTGTAATATTTTAACAGATATGCTTATTATCATTACTATTTTTATATGCATTGTGATAAGTTAATATTTTAATTTATTATCTTATCAATATATAGTAAAACCTCTCATACTAGTATTTTCCTATAAAAATTTTATATACAATTTCAAAATTTGGGAGTGTATTTTCTTAGATATTTTATTGATTTTTAATCCCTATGATTTTATTGCGAGGGTATGAGCCTTCGAGCATCACGTACCTTAAGCTCTGAGGGAATATGTATGTATATATTATATTTATTTATTTATTTATTTTTCATACGTATTTATAAATTCATAAAAAGGGGTAATTTAAAGACTTATTAGATTAACTTAGGGATAATTTCAAATTAATTAGGTACCGTTCGTAAGAACGGGCACGTAGGGGGTGCTTATACCTTCCCCTCGCGTAACCGAACTCCGGAGCCTAACTCTGGTAACATAGACCCATTCTACCCCTAATGGGGTAGAAATTATGTGTTCTAACCACACTAAAGGTTAGTGGCAACTCCGACATTCCATGATTTTTCCTTAAAAATATAAAATTGATTTTTTAATTTCGCCGCCCGGGGCACACGTGCTCCCGAGACGTCGCGACAGTAATCACATCATATATATATCTATATATATATATATATATTAATTTGCATATTACAAAGATCATTTTGTCGTTGAAAACTTGAGAGAAATATTATTATGACAAACTGTGTTTCAAATCTTTGCAATCTTCAAAGTTGCTTACGTATTCGAAGATTTAACCTAAGTTCTCCAAAGCATTGACTTATATAAATATTTTTGGGAGATTTGATAAAAGGTAAATTTAGTGAATCATATTCTTGCATATAACGATTATATCGTTACATACATACTGAGCTTCAAGTTTCGTCATATGATTATGTGCTAGTTTTGTTAGAAGCAAGATTGAGTGTTTTGCAAATTATATTGTAATCACGGTTCGGGTTGTGAACTGGGTTTGAGGAGAGAGTTGTATCTCTTGTAAGCAGCAGATTAGGAGGAAGTTGTACCTCTTGTAATCAACGGATTTAAGGGAAACTCCGTCCCAATTTAAGGAGCAGAGATTTTAGTGGAATCCTTGAGTGGGTTGCTCAAGGCGTGGACGTAGGCCGGGTTGGCTAAAGCTCGTAAAATCGTGTTTGCCTTCTCTCTTCCTTTATCTTTTTAATTTCTGCAATGCACTTCATTACTTATATTGCATGTATGTATGTTGAATAACCTCACACGAACTTGATAAGTAATCTGTTAAATTTAGAAAGAGGATCTAAGAGGTAAATAGGCTTTAAAGAATTTAAAATACCCAATTCTCCCTCCCCCCCCCCCCCCTCTTGGATTTACACCTAAATCAACATTTGGTATCAGAGAGGGTTTACATAAACATAATTGTTCCTTTGTAAAAAGATCACATGATACACATCGGTGTAACTCCATTCGGTGAGGGACACTCATCCACTAGACCACCAATATTATGTGGTGTAAATTACACCTATTGGAAACGTAGGATGAGCATATACATGTTAAATGTAGATTGGAAGGTATGAAAAATAGTCACTAAGGGAAATCATGTTCCCATGAAAGTAATTGATAAAGTAAATGTACCTAAAACTGAAGATGAATATGCTGAAGAGGACTGAAAATCAGCACAAATAAAGGCTACTGTGATGAACTTGTTTTTCTGTGCATTAGATGTAAATGAATTTAGTAGGGTAATGACATGTAACTCTGCTAAAGAAATTTGGGAAAAATTAGAAGTTACATATAAAGGCACTAAGGAAGTCAAAGATAGTAGGATAGACATGTTCGCCAGTGAATATGAAGCATTTAGAATGACTGCTGATGAATTTATTCAATTCATGTACACTAGATTCACACACATCACAAATTCTTTAAATGCTCTTGGAAAAACTTACCCTACTTATGAGTTGATCAAGAAAATACTCAGGGGACTTCCTCCAGTTTGGGAAGCAAAAGCTATGGCAATAACAGAAGGGAGAAATCTCAAGGAGATGTTGGTCGACGAACTCATTGGATCGCTCATCACCTATGAGCTTGCAATCAATGAAAGGAAGAATGAGAAAAGCAAAGCAAAGAAAGCCACAGAACTTAAGACATCATCAAACAACTCTAGTGAAGAAAGTGATTCTGATACGGAAGACGACATGGCCTTGCTAACAAAGAAGTTCGAAAAGTTCTTGAAGAAGAATAAGAAGTTCAACAGAAAATTCTAGAACTCAAAATCAAAAAGAAGAGAGTCAAGCATGAAGAACAAAAAGGAAGATCCACCAACATGCTACAACTGCAGAGAGGTTAGACACATGAAGCCTAAGTGTCCCAAACTAATGAAAGCCTCAAAGAAAAAGAAGAAGGCGCTGAAAGTCAGTTGGGATACGCACAGCACAAGTCGTTCAGAATTTGAATCCAGTGATGACGAGATTGTCAATCTGTGTCTAATGGCACATGATGACCTTGAGTTACAATCATCATTCTCATCATCTTCATATGATTCTAGTGATTCTAAAAGTGAGAATGGCATCCTTTCATATGATGAACTGAAACAAGAATATTTGTACACTATTAAAATGCTTGAGAAGAAAACTAAGAAAATCTCTTATTTGAAAAATAAAATCAAAGAACTTTCAAGTTTAGTTGAACGTCAAAATGAATCACATGCATTTCACATGAAAGTCAAGGACTTGAAAATTGAGCAGTTAGAAAAGAATTTGAAAGATAAATCTGAAATTATTTGTAAATTTACTGAATGACAAAATAATTTTGAAAAACTCTTAGGAGTTCAAAGAAATTCCCTAGAAAAGGAAGGCCTTGCCTTTAATAGGAAAGAAAATATAAAACAGAAACATCTTTACATGAGATATTTTGTAAGAGAGTCAAAATCATATGTTCCAACTAAAGACTATCATAGAAACATTACATGTTTTAATTGTAAAAGGTTGGGTCACATAAAATTTGACTGTCCTTTCAAAAATAAAGATGTCAAAATTAAGAAAGTATAGAAGGTCAAAGGAGAATCTAATACTAACCCCCCATGGACCCAAGAAAATCTGGGTACCAAAAGTAGTTATGTGATTGTGTCTTGCAGATATGCTTAAGATCATTCTCCTCAAAAGATAGATGATATATGGATAGCGGATGTTCACATCACATGACCGGTGATAAAGTGAAGTTCACATCCATCACACCCAAGGATGAAGGATTTGTCACTTTTGTAGATAATGCTAAGGGAAGGATCACAGGTGTAGGTATAGTTGGTAATGATTCATCACTAATTATAGATGATGTTTTATTGGTTTATGGTATAAAGCACAACTTATTGAGTATAAGCCAACTGTGTGATAAACGTTACAAAGTGTCTTTTGAACATGACAAGTGCATTGTTGAACACAAAACTAATAATAAGATATTGTTCACTACTAAACGTCATGAAAACGTATATACCGCTTGTTTTGATAACTTAACCTCACAGAGTGTGACATGCTTCTCTGTTATGAATGAAATTAGTTGGATTTGGCATAGAAGACTAGGACATGCAAACATGGACTTAATATCTAAACTAGTTAAGGGAGACTTAGTTAAGGGATTGCCTAAGACAAAATTCGTCAAAGATAAAATTTGTGAGGCTGGTCAACTAGGAAAACAAGCAAGAACAAGCTTTAAGAAGAAGGAAAAAAATCTCCACTACTAGGCCACTTCAAATGCTACACTTAGATTTATTTGGTCCAAACCCAATTCAGAGTTTAAGAGGAAAATCATACGCATTTGTCATAGTTGATGATTTTTCAAGATATACATAGGTACTATTCTTAGGCCACAAATATAAAGCATGTCATAAACCTGTGCAAGAAAATCCAAAATGAAAAGGGATATACTATTACTAAAATCTGAAGTGATAGGGGTAGAGAATTTAAAAATCAAAGCATGGAAGACTACTGTAATTCATTTGGAATAGCTCATAATTTTTCAGCTCCAAGAACACCACAGTAGAATGGTGTAGTTAAAAGGAAGAATAGGTCTATACAGGAAATGGCCAAAACTATGCTTAATGAACATAAACTACCTAAGTATTTCTAAGCTGAGGCAGTAAATACCGCCTATGTTCTATATAGAGTTTTGATTAGACCATCTCTAAATAAAACCCCGTACGAATTATGGAATGGTCATAGACCAAACATATCATATTTTCATGTCTTTGGTTGTAAATTGTTTGTGCTTAGAGACAATGAACATTTAGGAAAATTTGATGTGAAATCAGATGAAGGTATCTTCCTAAGGTATGCCTTAGATAGTAATGCCTATAGAGTATATAAAAAATGAACATTGACGGTCATAGAATCTATTCATGTGGTGTTCGATGAGTCAAATCCCTTCTCCAAAAGAATTAATGAAAATGAAATTGAGATAAACAAGGAATTTAAGAAACTATCCATTGAGAATGATTCAGAAAAGAAAAATGAAATTAAGGAACCATCCACCGAAACTAATCAAATTGAAAATGATTTTAATGAACCACCTAAAGAATGGAAGTACATAAAGAATCATCCCATTGATCAAATAATAGGTAAAACCATTACATGGAGTAGCCACACGATCCTCACTTAGGAATATGATTAGTCACTTTGCTTTTTTACCTTAAGAAGAACCAAGGAATGTGAGTGAAGCAATTGAGGATGAATCGTGGGTGTTGTCCATGCAAGAAGAGTTAAACCAGTTTAAGAGAATCAAAGTATGGACATTAGTTCCTAGACCTAAGGATAAGACAATTATTGCACAAAATGGATATAAAAGAACAAGAAAGATGAATATGGGATAGTTGTTAGAAATAAGGTTAGACTAGTAGCTCAGGGATATAACCAGGAAGAAGGAATAGATTTTGAAGAAACCTTTGTACCTGTAGCTATAATGGAAGCCATTCAAATGCTTTTGGCCTATGCTGCTTATAAGGATTTCAAGCTATATCAAATGGATGTCAAGAGCGCATTTTTAAATGGCTACATAAGCGAAGAAGTATATGTAGAACAACCCCCAGGCTTTGAAAACCATAAGAATCCATTATAGATTAAAAAAAGCCATATACAATTTAAAGCAAGCTTCTAGAGCTTAGTATGAAAGGTTAAGCGGTTTTCTATGAGAAAATGGATTTATCAAAGGAAGGATAGATACAACACTGTTCATAAAGTCTAAGAAAGATGAATTGCTCCTAGGTCAAGTATATGTAGATGATATCATATTTGGAGCCACTGATAAAGACTTGTGCAATGAGTTTGCTAGCACTATGCAAAATGAATTTGAGATGAGCATGATGGGGGAACTAAATTTCTTCCTAGGACTTCAGATCAAACAAGAGAAACATGGAATATTTATAAATCAATTGAAGTATATATAGAGATCTGCTCAAAAAGTTTAATATGGAAGATGGAAAAATACTAGGTACACCCATGAGCGTTTCTTTGAAATTAGATAAAGATGAACAAGGTATACCAATAGATGTCAAACTATATCATGGAATGATTGGTAGCTTACTATATCTGACTGCCAGTAGACCTGATATAATGCTTAGCGTATGTTTGTGTGTAAGATTTCAGGCTACACCAAAAAAGTCACATTTTCTAGCTGTTAAACGAATACTTAGATACCTACTAGGAACCGTTAAACTTGGGTTATGGTATCCTAAGTATACATCTTTTGAGATTATCAGCTATTCAGATGCTGATTTTGCAGGTAACAAAGTGGATAGGAAGAGCACAAGTGGTACATGTCATTTCTTAGAACATTTGTTAGATTCTTGATCTTCCAAGAAGCAAAATTCAGTAGCTCTTTCCACAGCTTAGGCAGAATACATAGCAGCAGGTAGTTGTTGTGCTCAAATGCTATACGTGAAGCAAAAACTGATGGATTTTGGATTAAACTATGACACAATACCTATAAGATGCGATAATACGAGTGCAATAAACATCTCAAAGAATCCTATATTACATTCACGAACTAAGCATATAGAAATACGACATCACTTTCTTTGTGATTATGTACAAAAAGGGGATGTAACACTTGAGTTTGTATGCATGGATGAACAATGGGTAGACATATTCACGAAACAACTTGCAAAGGATAGGTTTATCCAAATTAGGCATGTATTAGGTCTGATGCATAGTCGAAAGGTTGCCCAAAATTATATTAGATGACAATTCAGGGGGAGCAACGCTACTTAATTTTCACAATTGGTATCACATTCAGTATCACATCAATTAACATTTGGTATCCTCACATAATCTTTCAAATTTGTCACACTGTGTATGTCACATTGAAATTTAAATTCAGCAACACAAATGTATGCACTAGCAAGGGACAAAAGTAAATTAAAGTAACATAGGGAGACATGTTTCACAGTACAATCCTTTCATAGATGTTGGTTGAATAAGTTCAAAGCTCTAAGAGTTAAAGGGGGAAAAGAATATAAGACTATGTCCACTCACGTATTATTATATACCTTTTTGTTGATGTCAAAAGGGGGAGAAGGATAACAGCAAAAATTGTTGGCAAAACTAATTGTGTAAAGGGGGAGAAAAATCGAGCTATAGGAGAAGAATCAAGTTAAACAACGTGTGTATGAACATGAGCATATTTCATTAGGAAATTAGGCTAAACAACGTGTGTATGAACATAAGCATATTTCATTTGGCATGAGTATATTTCACTTACTTAATATTTGATGCATTATTTGAGGGGGAGCCTTGCTAGGCGTAACCCATTTTATTTTATATTTTTGCTCATATATTTGTCATCATCAAAAATGGGGAGATTGTTGACTCTACGAGTCCAATCCAGTTTTGATAATGACAAATCACTTGGTATTTGATCTGTGCATTGAGATTGTGAACAGGAATTATATTAAGCATGCACGGAAGGATAACAAGTCATGGAAGTCATGAAAATTAAAGCATTCATATTTTGGCACAATCCATGGAACTCAAAGAGTACAAGAATGAAGATACAAGAAACAAATTCAAGATCGTAATGGGAATGGGTACTTAGAGTTAATGTATTTACATTTCATATGATTTAATTTGAGACTCAACATATATCTTAGAATAACCTTAGGACTCATGCATCTCATGAATATCATTAGGGGATATTTATGGATTTAGAAATATTTTTAAAACCCCAAAAAATAGTTTTATAGAAGAACCAAGAAAGGGAGCAAAGCATATTTTTTGAACTAAAAAGGAAAATCCAGGATTTGGTAACTTCAGTAGACTGAACTCAATGTTCAGTCGCCTAAAGAATTTCTTCAGAAAATTGAAATTAAGTCCGGTCGCCTAAAAAATTAATGGTGAAACACAGAACCTGGCCGAGACACCTCAATAGACTGAACTCAGACTTTAATCAACTGAACTCATCACTTCAGAAGATTGAACCTCAACTTCAGTCGCCTGACCCTGTGTCCAGGTTAATTTTTTGAAACTCAAAAGAACTTCAGTCACCTAAACCTACGGGAAATTTTAAAAAAATCTAATTTTTAATGAAAGAACACGCGATCTATTTCTTTGATCCAACTATTAGGAACGATTCTAAGGGTAAGGCACCTATATATTGAACATCTAAACCCTAGTGCTAAAGCGAAGATCAACGAGAGGGGAAGAGAACATCTTTTTGAAAGAGAATTGAGAAACTTGATTATATTACTATACGATTGCCTGCACTCCAACCTATATTCATCAAGCTATCAACTTAGAAAAACAAAAGGGATTTCATTTACACATCTTGATTTCAACTTGGTATTGAGGTTTGGTAAATCAATTTATTATTTTCAAGAGTTTCTCATCTCATCATTTATTATTGAATATTATTAGAGAGAGATCGATCTTGAGGTTTTCATATACATATTGAGAGTGTTTTGACAAGATCATTACTTGTGAAAGATTATGTCATTGGTTGAATAGTTTTTTTTATTCAAGTGTGTCTAGTTAAAGACTTAATATTTTTTATACTTCAAAATCATTTGATTAACTATCCTTAGAGGTTCACAACTATATATATATTATTAAGGGATATTTTCTGAAAATCTATTATTAGGTTTTAATCTTTGGTAATCACATCATATACATATACATATACATATACATATACATATATATATATATATATACATATTAATTTGCATATTACAAAAATCATTTTGTGCTTGAAAACTTGAGAGAAATATTGTTGTGACAAAGTGTGTTTCAAATCTTTGCAATTTTCAAAGTTGTTTATGTATTCAAAGATTTAACCTAAGTTCTCCAAAGCATTGACTTATATAAATATTTTTAGGAGATTTGATAAAAGAAAAATTTAGTGAATCATATTCTTGCATGTAACGATTATATCGTTACATACATACTGAGCTACAAGTTTCATCATATGATTATGTGCTAGTTTTGTTAGAAGCAACATTGAGTGTTTTGTAGATTATATTGTAATCACGGTTCGAGTTGTGAACCGAGTTTGAGGAGAGAATTGTATCTCTTGTAAGCAGCGGATTAGGAGGAAGTTGTACCTCTTGTAAGTAGCGGATGTAAGGGAAGCTCCATTCCAATTTAAGGAGAAAAGATTTTAGTGGAATCCTTGAGTGGGTTGCTCAAGGCGAGGATGTAGGCCGGGTTAGTCGAACCTCATAAAATAGTGTTTGCCTTCTCTCTTCCCCTATCTTTTTAATTTTCGCAACACACTTCATTACTTATATTGCATGTATGTATGTTGAATAACCTCACACGAACTTGATAAGTAATTTGTTAAATTTAGAAAGAGTGACTAAGAGGTAAATTGGCTTTAAAGAATTTTAAAATACCCAATTCACCCCCCCCCCCTCTTGGGTTTACACCTAAATCAACATATGCATATAAGACATTCTCTGTGACAAACACGTCATTTACTTCCCCATGGCATGGGTTGTGCGGCCTGAAGACTAGACTAAAGTCCTAGGGGATCCACCCAGACAATAGTCATCTGTACTCTCCGCTTACATACTCTACGGGTAAATGCAGTTCCAACTGTTGGTCCGATTGCCCTCACCCAAGGGGTACATTCTCCTCACGTAGGCAAATCGGATAAGGCCACCCTACACCTCTCAACACAAGTGTGGGTGCACACGGCCACATAACAAATCACTAGCAATGGTATCATACTCACAATACACTGGTCCCAAGGGTTCCTAAAGCATATCATGCAATTTAGATAATAGAAAACACCATTTAAAACATCAATTCATATATATTTCCTGTTATTCCAAAAATCCAAGCCTTGGCCACAAATATAATCCGGCTCAAAGCCATTTAGACAAAACGCTGAACCTCAGCCGTCAAATCAAATCCCGGCATTATTCACAAGTATTTCCGTATTTCGCAAACAATTTCAGTATTTCAAAATTCCAAATCCAAATGTACAAAAATCCATGCCAATTAAATCATCTTCCACACGATTTCCACATTTTAACATAACCATATAAACAAACAAGCTTTCCCCCGTTCATTTTATTCAAATCCATTTCGAACGGTTGGTTTTCGAAATAACCTTCAAATTCTTAAATTAATTAATTAATTTAATGAGCTCAAATTAAATAAAATTTCTCACTTAACTTAATCTCCTTATCTGATTCCTGAAAAAAAAAACCCGCTAACACCCCAGCCTACGCCCCACGACGTTAAAAACCCCTAAAACCCTGAAATTCAAACTTCACTACATTACTCATCACAATCCCTAAAATAATTTTCCATAAAATTCTCCTAAGCTCCAAATACCTTAAATAGTCTAATACAGTCTAAATTATTAAACTTACCCCCGATTTTGGATTGGTACCCCATAACTCGAAGTCGAAAACTCGCTCTGGTTAGATTATAAACAATCTCCCCACGAATCTCCTAGAAATTTTCATTCGTTAATTGGACTTATAGTTTAAGAGAAATTGAGGTAATTTTGAGAATTGGCCTTACCCCAAGAGATATGTCTACGTCGCTCCCACGACAAATCCGCTCTAGTAGAATTATCGGTGGCGGTGATAGGAACACAATGGTATCTTCAAATTTTCGATCAGCCGAATATCGGAGACGAAATTGAGAAGAGTGAGAGAAAGGGGACGGAGGAGAACAGTGCGCTACTCTCTGATCTTTCTTGTTCCTAAGAGATCTCAGGATCCTTCACGTTTATATATCAATAAAATATTATTATATTATTTAATTAATACTAACTATTATTTAATTAATTAATTAAATTTTAAAATTTTAATTTTAATTTTGATTTTTTTTAATAATAATTTAAAAAAAAAAAAAATTTTATGATCGCTACATACATCCACCCCCAAATAGAAACTTGAGCTTTTAGTATATCTAATATGGTACAAACACTTTTGCAAACTTACAACAAACAACATTTCTTCAAACTCAATTTGGAGAGGAATAGAGCGATGGTCTTACCATGCAAATGGATTAGTCAACGCTTATAAGGCCCTAAGCACCATCACAAACCAAGAAAGCATACTTATGTCACACTAAAATTTTTTCTATTAAAACTTAGCATAAAGCAAGAAAGTTGTCCTATGTAAATATCAATAAATAAAGTGGATGTCAACAATATGAGGAAACATATATGCATACTTGTTTTATACCAAAATTTGTGATTTTATGCTCTAATGATAAACTAATAAGCAATCACCATATTTCACTAACAATGAAAAATAAGAGAAGCTCTTGGGTGACCCAGTGCTACCTTAAAGGTACGTGCATGGCTAGACATCCAAGCACTCTCAAGCCAGAGTAGTTTACCGCATAACATGTCCAAACCTCTCCTACCACTTTCCCATCTAATGATATCTTTGGCGATCGGTTAATCGAGAAACACGTCATACTCACTAACTCTACCAAGAAGTTCCTCACAAGCCCTGCATACAACCTGCCATGCTACTCACAAAACTCCTTGAATAGAAAGCGTACTCAGTTCCAATGTCTGACCTGAGGATCTCTCTTTCGATCTGGTTTTCCATCTCAGCCACAAGTTAAACCTGGAAACATCTCTAAATTGTGCCCCATGTAGTACACAAAGACCTTTTATGATAAACTCACGAAATGCATATGTCCACCCGTGATGCTATATCATTACCAGTCCCCAAACATCTAAATAAATGTAGTTAAGAATACCCTCCGTCTTGTGTGTGGTTGTTTTACACAAAATAGTACTACCTAACTCAGATTCTACAGCTACAGCTCCACCTACAACTGTGGTATCCCGCAGTGCATAGATATTTCCTACTAACTTTTGTCCCTTTATCACCATCAAGTCGCGTTCACACACCTTCATTATCCCACTTTCAGACTTTTAACTATACCCATTACAATCCAAAGTGTCCAATGAAATCACATTCTTTCGTAGATTTGGTACATGACTTGCATCACATAATGTTTTCACAACATCATCGTACATTTTAATTATGAAATTTCTTATTCCAATAATTTTGTATGATGCATCATTTCCCATTAGAACAGAACAAGAATTTACTAACCTGTAGGTGTTGAACCAATTTCTATTTGGTGTCATGTGATAAGAACATCCCGAATCCAGGATCCAAGAATCCATAAGGTGTTCTAAACTCGATAAAACAGAAAACATATGACAATCACTACTCCCTAAGTCTCCTTCTTCCACTACATTTGCAAATTTTGACAAACCCTCTTAATTTTCAACATTCCCCTTCTTCCACTCCAGACACTCCGATTTTATGTGCCCAATTTTGTTTTGCATTTAAAACACCTTGTGTCCTTCTTCTTCCCAGATTGCGACCGAGATCCACTCTGGAACTTGCTTCTCCCATGTTCCTGGTTATCATTCACCACAAGCCCTTCACATTGTGAAATCTCATTGCTGGCCATATTTCTTTGATGAAAACCCAACAATGCACTTGCTACCTCTTCCAAATTCAGGGTTTCTTTGACCCATGTTGAAATCGTAACCAAATTTTGATACGTGTGACATGCAGGTAGGGAATTCAATAGCATCAACATCGTGTCTTCTTCTACGAACTTCACATCAACCCCCATCAAATCACTTACAATTTGATTGAATGCATTGATATGTTGGTTCAAATCTGAACTCTTCACTATCTTAATCCAATACAATCTTTGCTTAAGAAACAACTTGTTCGATAAAGACTTAGATATATACCGACTTTCTAATTTTTGCCAAACTGCTACCAGAGAATCCTTATCTATGACATGATATAGCACATCATCGACCAAACAAAGTCGGATAATCGATACGGCCTTTGCTTCCAATTCATTCCAACTTGTTTCATTTATGCTTTCCAGTTGAATTCCATATAAAGCCTTCACCATACCTTGCTGCACTAACAAATCCTTAACCCTTCTCTATCATAAACCGAAGTTCCCCATTCCATTGAACTTAACAACGTCAAGCATTGCAAAAGAAGTTCCAGAAGCCATTACAACAATGCTCTAATGCAAATTTTTGTAAAAATTAAATGCATGGTAGAATAAATTGATCTTACAATGCAACACTCAATAGTGAAATATACAGAAAATAAAATCACACAGATTATATGAAAGAAATAAAACAATGACACGAAGAATTACGTGGTTCTGCAATGCCTACATCCACGGGAGCAAATGGCAGTATTTTTCACTATCTTCTTGTCCAAAGAGATGAATATTACATAGTTACAACATAAACCATTGATAGGCTCGCCAAGGCTTGGGTCCTTAACTACCAAAAATAATATTTATAAAACCTAACTAATCCCAAATTTAGTAGAAAGTGAGGGAAGTCAGGTGTTGATCCGTAGAGACTTAAAGCGCAGTTATCAAACCACTTCCAAATCAGTTTATTATAACCTTGTATAAAAAGAGAAATAAAATGATGGTATTTTTCAATGAGTGTTCTAACAATCTACTCGAAAGCATATAAATGAAATCAAGTAAATCTAACTTAACTCTAATCCTACAAAGCAGTGCTCAATCATGAATCAGACCAAAGATGTCGTGTGCGTAATCTAAGTTCAATCAGTTACCGTATTAAGCTAACCAAGAATCGGCTAAATGGTCCAATGATCCATTCAGTGGCATAGGGTAGCAAAGGTGCACCAACCGTTCGGAGCACGATCAAGAACCAGAGTATACTCTGTCACAACGATCATGAGAACCTCTATAGGAGACCATAGCCTACTACGTTTACCTGACTAAAGTTGTACAAGTTCTATCCTATCTCTAAGGCTTCATCATAACCAAACAATAAATGAAAGCAATAAAACAAAGTGATTAAATGAAAGCATGTAAAGAGAAAGCATGTAAATATGGCTCCTTATTGTAGAATGAATTGTCTCTCACTAACGATCACCTATACACAAAGAAAACTAGAGCAGAAACGTAAATACAAAAGCATGAAAATCTAAACTACAGTGGTTCTCAATGGCGTTTTAGGTCTGTCACTAACCCAAAATTTGCCAAAGAGGAGCCCAGAGAACATGTTCATAGCTATTACTTATACCCATTAGGGTTTACAAGATTTGAAATTCAAAAATGGCAACTTCTGCAAGTATCTCGCAACGCAAATCGTCAATTTTGACCAGGTTGCATTCATGTTCTTCCTCAGTTGTGCCCTGGTCGGAGCTCCTGGGAAAGCACGGATTTGAATTCAGCTCTTCTCGACATAGTTGCACAATCAAGCCTTACTGGTCGAGCTGATGGTCGAGACCGGAAAGATCTCAAGTTTCAGCAAATCTCAGGAACTCAACTCTGTCGCCTATAATGGTCTCTCTGATCGTGCATTTAGTCGGGACTCTCGGTAGTTCTGTCTTTATTTAACTTCAGTTTCTAGACTTAGTCGCCCCAGAGGATCACTATATTGTGGACTTGGTCGAACCATGCAATTGTTTTATTTCAAGCTTGAACCTTGGAGTCTGCATTTATTGCCTTGGTCACCCCTATTAGTAACTAGTTGCTCCATATGGTCGAACAAGATCTTCCTTTCTTGAATGCATCGATGCTCTAGGTGTCGCGACGTCCCGGACCCGGCCCAGAGAACCAATCTCTGGTTTAAAAATGGGTTCGGCTTGCGAACTGGGAAAAATGAATGTGTATTTTGAAAATGTGAATTTTCGTGAAAAACGATGTGTGGTGGAGTCGCCACTAACCTTTTGAAGTGTGGTTAGAACACTTGATTACTACCCCGTTAGGGGTAGAATCGGTCTACGTCACCAAAGTTAGGTTCGGGAGTATGGTTACGCAAGGGGAAGGTATTAGCACCCCCTACACGCCCGTTCTTACGAATGGTACCAGATTAATAAAGAGTTTTCCCGAAATAAATGTAATAAGCCTTTAAAGATCACTCCCTTTCAAAAGTCAAAAACAAAATGAAAATACTATATAGGTATTCCCTCAGAACCGGGGCAATCTAGTACTCCGAAGAGTCAATGTTCTCGTTTGCAATCATCGGGAAGGAAAATCGAAAATAGGATACAAAATACGCTCTCGAGGATTTTGAAAACTATAGGTTTTTTTTTTTTTAAGTATCAAAAATACTATTTCGGGAGGTTTTTGAGATTGGTTTGGGATTGGAATGAATTTTTCTTGTGCCTAAAAAGATATTTTTGTGATTTTTCCTAAGTGTGAAAATGATTTTTGATATTTTTCCCGAACTTTCAAAATAACACAAATGAAATCAATTGAAACCAAAATGTGAAAATACTTTTGGAATTTTTGAAAATTTCATGATTTTTGTGAATTTTATGGATACAACAATAATATACAAGCGAAATGGAGAAAACTGGGGTGAACCAGTTTGGGAATGGTGAGCCGGTCAAACGTTGACCAGTGTGGGGGGGAAAAACCAGTTTAAGGTCTTGGTCGAGACCAACGATTTTCCGGAATTTTCCAATGTCCTTCCGAATACAACAAAATTTTAGACAATAATCACGAAAGTCATGGTTTTAAAGATATGCCTTTAGAATGTATTTTTGAAAATCTTGAATGTAGGGAAACAAATCTAACCTTTGCCAAACATGTTAGAAACTTTCTTGGATTTTCTTCAAAAATTTTCAAAGGTAAATAAGTTTCAAAGCTTTAAAAATTTTTGAATTTTCTTTGAAAATTTTTCTGAATTTTTGTGTCTTTTATGAAATTTTTTTTTGTTTTTTTGTTTTTATGAGTTAAAAGGAAGCTATTTAAAGTAAAGAAAAGTGAAATAAAGTCAAATAAACCAACAGAGGCCGATTAGGGAAAGGGGGACGGAAATGTAACATAGGAAGAGAAAGTTCATTGGTCTTACCTATCGTCTTTTTCTCCTTCAGTCTTCTTCTCCTGTCTGTGAATCCGCAAGGGTTAGTCTACAGCGCCTTCCCGAGAGTTGTTCTTGAGCTCTGATTTGAGGCACTACGGGGTGCCTTCTTCAAATGGGGTGACTCAACACCGATAGGAAACGGAATTAGTCGACCTCTTGATTTTTACTCAAAAAAAAAAAAAAAGACTAACTTCATAAACTCGTGATAGAAAACTTCAATATTTGAAATCTTCTCCTTACCACCACCAAGAGCTCCTTCCCTTGTGCTTGAAATGAGAGGGCTATTTATAGGCTTAGCTTGGGGCAAGCATAGGAAAGAAGACATAGGGGAGTCATGATGGGGGGAAACAAGTATGGGAGGAAGAATGATGAAGGGAAATTAGCATGGGAAGAATGATAAAAGGAGAAAACATGACATGTGGTGAGTGATGATGGAGGGAACAAAGTATGGGATGAAGAATAATGAAGGGAATATAGTATGGGAAGATTGGTAAAGGGAAGAAACATGACATGTGGTGAGTGATGATGGAGGGAACAAAGTATGGGATAAAGAATAATGAAGAGAATATAGCATGGGAAGATTGATAAAGGTAGGAAACCTGACATGTGGTGAGTGATGATGGGGGGACAAAGTATGGGATGAAGAATTATGAAGGGAATATAGTATGGGAAGATTGGTAAAGGGAAGAAACATGACATGTGGTGAGTGATGATGGGGGAACAAAGTATGGGATGAAGAATTATGAAGGGAATATAGTATGGGAAGATTGATAAAGGGAGGAAACATGACATGTGGTGAGTGATGATGGGGGGACAAAGTATGGGATGAAGAATTATGAAGGGAATATAGTATGGGAAGATTGGTAAAGGGAAGAAACATGACATGTGGTGAGTGATGATGGGGGAACAAAGTATGCTTGCATTTGACAAATTAAAATAAATAAATAAATAATAATAATAATAATAATAATAATAATAATAATAATAATAATATGAGGGTTCTAGAAGCTGTGTGGAGCCCATCGGAGATGTGTGGGTCCCACGCGCCATGTGGGGTCCACAAGCCGTTTGAGGGTTACAAAAACCCGAGCTAGCAAGGCACCGGATATGTGGATCCGGACTAGCATACCAGAGGGGGTAACGTGCACCGGATGTAGGAATCCGAGCTAGCGTACCAGGAGAAGTGGGGCCCACAAACCGTGTGGGGCCCAATTGAGATATGTGGGGCCCACAAGCCATGTGGGACCTAAAAAGATGTGTGGGGTCCACAAGCCATTTAAGGGTTATAGGAACCCGAGCCAGTAGACACAAGCATGCCAAAAGAGGTAACGTGCATCGGATGTAGGAATCCGAGCTAGCGTACCAGAGCAGGTAACGTGCATCGGATGTAGGAATCCGAGCTAGCGTACCAGAGGGGGTAACGTGCACCGGATGTAGGAATCCGAGCTAGCGTACCAAAGAGGGTAACGTGCATCGGATGTAGGAATCCAAGCTAGCATACCAGGAGAAGTGGGGTCCACAAACCGTGTGGGGCCCAATTTGAGATATGTGAGGCCCACAAGCCATGTGGGACCTAAAAAGATGTGTGGGGTCCACAAGCCATTTAAGGGTTATAGGGACCCGAGCTAGCAGGCACAAGCATGCCAAAAGAGGTAACGTGCATCGGATGTAGGAATCCGAGCTAGCGTACTAGAGCGGGTAACGTGCATCGGATGTAGGAATTCGAGCTAGCGTACCAAAGGGGGTAACGTGCACCGGATGTAGGAATCCGAGCTAGCGTACCAAAGATGGTAACGTGCATCGGATGTAGGAATCCAAGCTAGCGTACCAGGAGAAGTGAGGCCCACAAACTATGTGGGGTCCACAAGCGATGTGGGGTCCACAAGCCGTTTAAGGGTTATAGGAACCCGAGCCAGCAGGCACAAGCATGTAAAAAGAGGTAACGTGCATCAGATGTAGGAATCCGAGCTAGCGTACCAAAGAGGGTAACGTGTACCGGATGTAGGAATCCGAGCTAGCGTACCAGGAGAAGTGGGGTCCACAAACCATGTGGGGCCCAATTGAGATATGTGGGGCCCACAAGCCATGTGGGACCTAAAAGGATGCGGGGTCCACGAACACCATGGGACCTATAAGAATGTGTGGGGTCCACAAGCAGTGTGGGACCTACTAGGGTGTGTGGGGTCCACAACCAATGTGGGACCTACTAGAATGTGTGGGGTCCACAAGCAGTGTGGGACCTACAAGGGTGTGTGGGGTCCACAACCAATGTGGGACCTACTAGAATATGTGGGGTCCACAACCAGTGTGGAAAGGTTTTGACATGAGGTCTCCTCGGAAAGGCCTGGTTAAAATTGGGGTGTCGACAGCTGCCCCTCTTTATAGGTCTTGTTGCTTTGGGGTAACAGTAGGAACTCTCCTACGTTATTTATAGCAACAGGCCTATAAAGATAAAAGACACCTATTTTAGCCAGGCCATACAACTGACCACATGTCGTGTTCTGAGTAGAGTCATGTGCTAAGTAGGAGGATGGAGGGTAACCCGGATTGAAGACCTGGCATGATCTAGTCCATCCTGGGAAAACATAGATCGAATGGTTGAGGAGGGGTGCCACGTGTTAGTGACTGAGGGGCTGGTCAAATGTGACCCTGATCAAGGCGTGGCATAATCCTGACCATCCTTGGAAAACACAAATCGTGCGGTTGAGGACCGGTGCCACGTGTCAGTGGCCGAGTGGCTAGTGTATGTGGATATGGATCAATGACGTGGCCCAATCCAAGCCATCCTTGGAAAACACAAATCGTGCGGTTGAGGATCGATGCCACGTGTCAGTGGCCGAGTGGCTGGTCAAATGTGATAGGGATCAAGGCATGGCACAATCCAGACCGTCCTTGGAAACACAAATCGTGTGGTGATCCGGGTGGCCACGCAGACTTTTTCTTGTGTGGGGGGAGAATGAGCCACGTGTTGGTGACTGATTGGCTGGTCAAACGTGACCCGGATCAAGGCATGGCACAATCTTGACCGTCCTTGGAAAACACAGATCGTGCGGTGGAGGACCGGTGCCGCGTGTCAGTGGCCGAGTGGCTGGTCAAATGTGACCAGGATCAAGGCATGGCACAATCCAGACCGTCCTTGGAAACACAAATCGTGTGGTGATCCGGGTGGCCACGCAGACTTTTGCTTGTGTGGGGGGAGAATGAGCCACGTGTTGGTGACTGATTGGCTGGTCAAACGTGACCCGGATCAAGGCATGGCACAATCCTGACCGTCCTTGGAAAACACAGATCGTGCGGTGATCAGGGTGGCCACGCAGACTTTTTGTGCATGATGGAGAATGAGCCACGTGTTGGTGACCGAGTGGCTGGTCAAATGTGACCCGGATCAAGGCATGGCACAATCCTGACCGTCCTTGGAAAACACAGATCGTGCGGTGATCATGGTGGCCACGCAGAATTTTTGATCGGACGGATGACGGGTTGCCACGTGGTTGAATCTCGTGGCTCCGAGGCATTGGATATTTAAACCAAATTTTTAGTTCTGTTCATTTTACTGCATTTCATTCTCTCGAACGCCCTCTCTTTCTCTCTTCTCTCTTCTCTCTTCTCTCTCCTTTCACCCTCTCTGTTCTCCCCTTTCAATCTCTGTTCTCTAGGCTTATTTGCTGCAAACTCAAAACCCTAGCCCCCCCGTGATTTCTTTTCTACTCTTGCCTATCTCCAAGCTCTCTCTCTCTATATACCGTTCTTCAGAGACCTTAGATCTTGGCAAACTTAAGATCCCAACACCTTTAGAAGTGATCCAGCTCCGATTGGCCTCCTATTCTGTTCTCACGGTCAGATCTGGAGAGATCTGGTGAAGCCCAGATAAATGATGGTCACCGGGAGTGGCCCGGTAAGGAAGATCCGCACAGATGCAAGGGGAGTTCTTCCAAACTCCCAAAGGAGATAAGTTCTTTCTTCCTTCCCTTTATATATATATATATATATATATCTCAATGTTGTGTATGCTTTATTACTGATTTGTTGGAAATTTAGGGCTTGAGGTATTTTTGGTTAGGAAGTTAGGTTTAGGGTTTCATTAGGGTTTCAGTTGGGGTGGTGAGGTCGAGGATGAGTCAACTCATCTTCGAGTTGAGTGAGTTGAGTGAACTCGGGGGGTCACGGGCGAGCCACATGGGCTCTATCACGTGTTCAGGTCACGTGCGGTCTTTGGGATGGAATTGGGCCCGAGTTTGCTTTTCAAAAAAATGGGCTTTGATTTTTTAAAAACGGGCCGGCCCAATTCAGAAAGAAACAGGGCCCAAGTCATTTTTAAAGCAGGCCGGCCCACTTTTCCTTTTAAAAAATAAAGCCCGTGTCTAATTAAACGGTTAGACTTGGATGGAGTTTTAAAACTGGGCCGGCCCAATTCAGAAAGAAACAGAGCCTAGGTTATTTAAAACAGGCCGGCCCAAAACAGGTCCCAAGTCAAAAATAAGCCCGCCCACTTTTCGAAAAACAAAAGCCCGTGTCTTTTAAAATGGTTGGGCTTGAATTGAGTTTTAAAACTGGGTCGGCCCAAAAGAGGTCCCAAGTCATTTTTAAAATAAGCCGGCCCACTTTTTGAAAAACAAAAGCCCGTGTCTTTTAAAATGGTTGGGCTTGAATTGAGTTTTAAAATCGGGTCGGCCCAAAAGAGGTCCCAAGTAATTTTTAAAATAAGCCGGCCCACTTTTCGAAAAACAAAAGCTCGTGTCTTTTAAAATGGTTGGGCTTGGATTGAGTTTCAAAATCGGGCCGAGCCAATTCAGAAAGAAATAGGGCCTAGGTCATTTAAAACAGGCCGGCGCACTTTCTCTTTTCAAATATAAAACCCAAGCTTATTTAAATAGTTGGGCTTTGTGCAAAACAAACCGGCTTCGGGTTCCTTTTTAAAAAAAAGAAAAACAGGCCCCAAGAATAAATGCGCCCCCACCTTCTTCTTTTTCTCTTTCTTTTCCTCGACTTTAGGTATTATGACTGCTCCACATCTTTCAAAATCCGCCTCGGGATTATTTTTCGCCGCCTTGTGAACATAATCCTCCACTGAGGGGACTGCACAACTCCCATAGCTTACCTCGCTCACAAATTTTGGGGGCTTCTCGATGCACGTCGCCTCTTTCGTCTTTCTGTCAGACACACACTTAGCATGGCAATCCTTTTTATCCTATTTAAACAGACTTCCTCTCACACTTAAACACCACCAGCAAACTCCACGTGCAATTGTAACCCATCTTTGGCCATCCTCTGTTACGAGAAACCGTACCTTGACCATCTCAAATCTCTCAACACTCCTAAACGTTTCTCATGGCTGGGGCCTCATCTTCCAAGCGGGTTCCTGATTTGAATGTGGCACCAGAGGTGCCATTCTGTTCTAATGCTCTCGGCTCCTTCCAACTCTCTCCTCAGTTCCAAAAAGAAATGCTGAGGAATGAGACAGTACTGGCCTCGATGTCTGATCCCGGCATAGCCATCCAGGCACTCTATCACAGTGCCCAGGCGATGTCCTCAACATCTCACCTAGCCCGTCGTCTGCAGAGACAGAACGAGACTGTGACCCTCCTTGGGAATGAAACCTACATCTTACGGACGAAATACCAAGAGGAACAGCAGAAAACGAGGGAGTTAAGGCAAGAAAATAATATGTTAAAACGGGAGGTTGATGATTTGAGAAAAATGGTAGCAGTTTACTCCAACGACCTTGGGCCTAGAATAGCTGAGTTAGAGAAAAGCCGGGAGGACATCCAGCGGGAGCAAAAACGGCTCAAAATCATGGCGTATGGAAAAGGTCCGACTTCTCGTTCTTCAGCCTGAAATGAAAATCCGTCTGTACGTGACCTGGAAAAGATCATTTTTTTTTTTTTTTTTTTTTTGTTTTTTTTTTTTTTTTTTTTTTTTTTGTGGGTTTTGGGAGAGTTCTGGTTGTAATCTCCCAGGACCATGACTGTAACCACGGTATTCCTCCGCCATAAGTGAGGGCAATTAATAAAATCTGAGTGTTTTCTCTTTCCCATTTTTTTATTTTTTTATTTTTATTACTGAGGACAATAGTGTTGCTGGTACACTGAACCGGGTTGTAATATCCTCTGAATGGCTTGTTATGGATGTAAAAATTTGGGTCCCGAGGGTACAACGACCAAACCCCTACGTTGATTGGCTATGGATGTAACAGGATTAATCAAGAATTTATTCAATCAGGCAAGTATGAATGAATGGCGCTCTACTGCTATATGTATGCGTGTTACTAAATTGCGATGCTTGAATGCAGGGGCATGTTGTTATATATACATGATGTCTGTTACATAATATGTCTGTATGCTGCTTCCTATAATGGGAATGCCTTTCACTAAATGCATGAGGATGCATGACGTGCATGCATGAAATGTATGAGGATGCATGGCCCTTCTTCTCGATCCCGGATCTTGGCCACACTTTTAGGTTCTAGTATGGCACGATGGTACCCGACTTCGCCTTAAATGGAACTCAACAACTGCCCTGGTTTCATCCATACACTATTAGTCTTTACCGCGTTTCGGATTCCAAAAGGGTTTCGAAATCTGGCCCAGTGCTTTTCTCGTCACGGGTCTGACCATTTTCAAATTTCTACAGGCACTCAAAATCTGCCCCAGTGTCTGACTGTCAGTACTTTTTCCGAAGATACTCAACCTTTGTTCTGTCAACGCTTTCCTCAAAATCCAAAGATGCTCAATTTCTGCCCCAGTGTCTGGCTGTCAATACTTTCCATGATCTTCCAAACTTAGGGATTGTTTAAGATCTAACTTGGTAGTTAATCACTGACGCTTCCACAGATTCCCAAACCTCGAAGAAGTACGCCGAATCTGACCCAACATTCCTTCATTACCGATGTTTGACATGCTTTAGGCTCCCCATTGGTGCCTGAACACCCTCCCGGTGTATTAGGTTCCTGATTTTTGACCTCAATAAACGGGGAATCCCTAATAATGAGAATAATCATGCATTTATGTCTTTAATGTGCTGAATCAGGTCGTCAATTTGTGCGAAATAGTTGTTCTGTTACATTCAAAATTTATTCAGGAAAAAGATAAGTTTTACAACAGCATCCCTTGTTTTAAAAGGTATCGACATTAATTTGTGAAAACTAAAACCTCTTGTTTTCGCGAAAACTGCCCCTGTTTCAACTAGAAGGAGACTAGCCCTTTTGGTACTGTAAGGTTGAATAGTGCCTTTAGGTCCATTGTTTGCTCAAGGTTTATTTTGGTACTTTGCTTCATATTTCGATCTCTGGATGGTCTTTAAGACTCGGGACGAAACGTAGGCTTGGGGATTTAGGTTTTCAGAAGAATAAGGAAACCAAGGCTCAAAAACCCATCCCATGGCAACAAATCCTGCCCCAGTTTGGGGCGAGACATTTTTGCGAGAGTTTGACCGAACTCGTCCTTTTGAACAAGCTGCCTACGTACCTTTTCAGGATCAGGTCATTACGTAGTTCAGACTCGTCATTGAGTCTGACAAATCATTAGAGACAACAACGTATACAAATCTGGTCAGGACTTCATTTGGACCGTAATGTAGGCTGGGGGGTTATAGGTTAAAGAAGAAAAAGGTTAAATAAGGCTCAAAATCATAATTTTCATTAAGAGTAATTTGGTCAAGGATCACATGCGTAGTATGTCCTTTATTTTCTTTCTCTTTTCTTCTTTCTCTTTCCATGTGCTTTTACTGCTCCCTTTTGTTTTTCTCTTTCATGAAGGGATTTTGTCATTTTTGTTTGAACTTCATTTGGGACTGATTTCTTTTAAACTGCCCCAGTGTGTGGTGTGATCCTTTGACGGGTTAATCAATAAATGAATTTTTCAGGCTCAAAAGGGCTTGCAAGAGATTTCTTCTTTGAATTTCTTTTGGGTAGCAGAAAAATGGCCTGCCATCATTTTGATAGCCCATTGTTGTCTCGCATGATTTGTCTGACCCTTGAAAATCCCAACCCGGTTTAAATTTTGGGAAATGACTTTTTCAAAGAAGATGGTTTTGATTTCAAAGCTCAAAAAGGTTCATCAAGTGATTAAAAACATTAGGTTCTTTAAGGGAGCTGGTGGTCCAAAAATGGCCCTCCGTCATCTAATCGAAACAATGAGCAAAGAGGGAACCTATGAAATAACACTGTGATCCTTTCATTAATTTCTTTTGGAGATGTATACAACCATTAGGCATAATATTTCTTTACAGCATCAGAGTTAACAGGGTGCAATAGGTCAGTTCCGTCCATATTTGCCAACAGCAGGGCACCTCCTGAGAACGCCTTCTTTACAACGTAAGGCCCTTCATAGTTTGGTGTCCACTTGCCACGAGGGTCTGTATGAATCGGTAAAATCTTTTCAGCACTAGGTCCCCCTCCTGAAACTGTCGGGGCCGCACTTTTCGGTTAAACGCTCTCATCATCCTTCTTTGGTATAGTTGTCCATGGGCCATGGCGGCCATCCTTTTCTCCTCAATCAAGTTTAACTGGTCATATCGGGATTGTACCCACTCTGCCTCAGCCAACTCTACTTCTTTTAGAACTCTTAGAGATGGGATCTCAACTTCTACAGGGACCACTGCCTCCATTCCGTACACCAAAGAGAAGGGAGTAGCGCCCGTGGAGGTTCTAGTCGTAGTCCTGTAAGCCATTAGGGCGAAGGGAGCTTGTCATGCCAATCTCTGTAAGTTTCTGTCATCTTCTCCAAATGTTCTTAATGTTTTTGTTGGCTGCTTCCACCGCGCCATTCATCTGTGGTCTATAAGGCGTTGAATTGTGATGCTAACCTTGAACTGATTGCATAGCTGGTCATTACTGCGTTGTTTCAGGTTCTTGGCATTATCCGTGATTATTCTCTCAGGAACTCCGTACCGGCAGATCAACTCTCTTTTGACGAAACGACTCACTACATTCTGTGTGATACTGGAATACGAGGCGGCTTCTACCCATTTAGTGAAATAATCGATTGCCACAAAGATGAAACGGTGTCCGTTACTGGCTTTTGGGCTTATTGGCCCGATCACATCCATGCCCCAGGCTGAAAAGGGCCAAGGTGCGGAGAGAACATGAAGTGGGGCTGGTGGGACTTGGATCCGATCACCGTAAACTTGGCACTTATGGCACTTTCGGGCGTAGTCAATGCAATCTCTCTCCATGGTCATCCAATAATACCCACTCCTAAGTATTTTTCGTGCCAATGAGTGGCCTCCAGCGTGGGTACCCGCAGACTCCCTCGTGAACCTCACGCGTGACTTGTTGGGCTTCCTGTGCCTCTACACACCGTAGGAGGGTCATGTCATGATTTCTTTTGTACAAAACTTCACCATCTAAGAAGAAACCCATGGCCAACCTTCTAATAGTCCTCCGATCATTATTGGATGCCCCTTCAGGATACTCATTTTTCTGGATGTAGGTTTTGATATCATAAAACCACGGTTTTCCGTCAACCTCCTCTATCACCGTGCAGTAGGCAGGTTCGGGTTGTACTCTGATATGAATAGCTTCGATCTTCACCCATTCTTCTACCTTGAATAAAGCTGCCAGTGTGGCTAGTGCATCAGACATTACATTGTTTTCTCTTGGTGTGTGAGAGAAACTGATACTGTCAAACTCTTCTATTATCCTTTGAATGTACTCTCGATACGGTACTAACTTGGAATCGCGAGTTTCCCATTCTCCGGTTAGCTGGTGAATGACTAAGGCCGAGTCTCCTCTTACTATTAGTCGCTTGACACCCCGATCTAAAGCGGTCTGCAAACCCAATATACATGCCTCGTATTCGGCTATGTTGTTAGTACAAGAAAAGATGAGCTTAGCTACCACCGGATAATGTTTCCCATCTGGTGACATGAGCACTGCGCCTATCCCACGTCCCCAAACATTGACTGCCCCATCGAACAACATCCTCCATTCTTCGAAGTCTTCTTCCTCTTGGGTTAGGGAGTTTATATTCTGGTCTGGGAATTCGAACTCCATAGGTTGGTAATCCTCCACGGCTCTTTCAGCTAGGTATTCGGCAATGACACTACCTTTGATAGCTTTCCTGGTGACATAAGAAATATCATATTCCGTCAACAACATCTGCCATCGTGCTACTCGTCCAGTTACTACGGGCTTTTCAAACACGTACTTTATTGGGTCCATTTTGGAGATCAGCCAGGTGGAGTAATACAAGGTGTATTGTCTCAGCCTACTGACCGTCCATACCAAAGCGCAACATGTTTTTTCCAGATCAGAGTACTTAGACTCATAATCTGTGAACTTCTTACTAAGGTAATAAATGGCCCTTTCTTTCCTCCCGGTCTCATCATGCTGGCCCAATACGCAACCCATGGAGTTTTTCTGAGATCGCCAAGTACAAGATTAAAGGCCTTCCGGGTACTGGTGGCACTAGTACTGGGGGATTCAAAAGGTACTCCTTTATTTTTTTCAAAGGCCCAGTTGACACTCTTTGTTCCACTTTTCTGGGTTGTTCTTTCTCCACAGCTTGAAGATGGGTTCGCAGTGTGGTGGTTAATTGAGATATGAACCGAGCAATGTAGTTGAGCCTACCTAAGAAACTTCGCACTTCCTTTTCGAGACTTTGGGCTAGGCATCTCTCGAATGGCTTTGACCTTGTCAGGATCTACCTCAATCCCTTTCTCACTTACTATAAACCCCAATAGCTTCCCGGACGTAGCACCGAAAGTACATTTTTCGGGATTTAACTTCAATTGGCACTTCCCGGAGCCTCTCGAACAATTTTTCCAAGTTTAACGCATGGTCTTCTCATTTCGCGACTTAACGATCATGTCGTCGGACATAAACCTCAACCTCCTTGTGCATTAAGTCATGAAAACAGTGTTACCATAGCCCTCTGGTAAGTGGCTCCGGCATTTTTTAGTCGAATGACATGACTTTATAGCAGAGAAAGTCCCCCATAATGTGATGTAAAGTCGTTTTTTCCCTTGTCTCAGGTGCCATCCTATCTGGTTGTATCCGGAGAATCCATCCATGCATGAAAATAAAGCATGGCCCTGCAGTATGTCCACCAACACATCAATGTGTGGGAGAGGGAAGTTGTCCTTAGGGCTTGCTTTATTTAGATCCCGGTAGTTCGACACAAACTCGTTACTTTACCATTCTTCTTGATTATTGGGACAACGTTGGCCATCCATTCGGGTACTGGGGGCTACCTCCAAGAATCCTGCCTCAAGCTGTTTCTGTACCTCCTCCTTTATCTTGAGTAAACATCTCTCCGGCCGCATTCTCCTCAGTTTCTGCTTTACTGGGGGATTTGAATCTGGGTGAAAGTGGGATCTTATGGGTTACTAATCCGTATCTAAACCTGGCATGTCTTGGTACGACCAGGCAAACACGTCTCGGTATTCCCTTAGTAATTCAATCATTTTGTCTTTTTTCTTCACCCTTTAGTAGTGCTCGATTTTCAACCTGCTTGGGCTCTTCCTCAGTTCAAGATTAATCATGACGGTGGGATCGCTACTGGTCAAGGTTGGTTTTTCATCGGACTTTAACATTCTTTCCATTTCAGGGGACAAGTTTATTTCTTGATCTTCAACTTCGGTTTCATTGGATTAGATTTCAAAGTTAATGTCAATTACTTGGCGAGGGATTCTGGTGTTGTTATTTTCTTTATCTGCATGAAATTTAAAAAAAGTAAAAATTATCGACACGTTGACTTCCAAAATGCACATAATAAAATGACACGAAATGCATGATTATTTTCCTTTAAAGAGTTCCCGAATTTTTCAGTGGGCCGGGGGCATACAAAGACACGTTAGAGAACTAAACCATCCTTTGCAACAAAATCATTACATGAGATTATCTGGTAAACAAAAGAACTCCAGTTCTGAAGTTGTACTCTAGTTGGAGCTGCTGGATCCACGCGTAGAAGTGTCGCCGGGACTCAGCATCCAATACTGATATACCTTAATTGCCGCCCTTTGCTCCGTGTTGGATGACTGTTTTTTACGAAGTTTGGCTGATGGAAGGGACGTCAGCGTTCCTTGGAGCGTGTTTCACCAGTGTGATTTATTTCACATCGCATCTTTTCTCTTTCAACTTTCTTTCTTGGTCTGCCACCGTAGGTATGTGATGTCGCCAAGGCATATTGTATTTTGACTTCCTAAGCATTAACGGCTTTCGGATCCCCTTGTAGGGTATTTTCCGATCCCTTTTTCTGGATGGTACCCTGTCTGATCATTTCGGACGCCATCATATGCACTGCGGCAGGGATCTGAGGGTGTGGGATTCGAGATCCTTCTACTATAGTTGTGACATTTATGATCTCGAAGGCTCGGAATGAGTCCTCCAATGCCTCCTCCGTGACTTCCACATAAGGAGTGGAAGTGGGCTTTGTTATCATAACATCGGTTTCACCATATACACAAACCAATTTCCCATCTACTACAAATTTGACCCGTTGGTGCAGAGAAGACGGAACTGCCCCGGTGTTATGTATCCACGGCCTCCCCAACAAGCAGCTATAAGACGGGGTTATGGCCATGACTTGGAATGTAATGTCGAAGGTGACTGGTCCAATTTGCACAGGAATTTCAATAGATCCCACCGATTCCCTGCGGGTGCCATCGAAAGCCCGCACAGTCAAATTGTTTTGCCTTATGTAGGACGGGTCAACAGGCAGTTTTTGTAGGGTCGTCATGGGCATGACATTCAAAGATGACCCATTATCAATCAACACTCGTGCAATCATGTGATCTCGACATTTAGCGGAAACGTGCAACGCTTGATTGTGCCCTTGTCCTTCCACGGGGATCTCCTCATCAGCGAATGTAATGTAGTTGGTAGCCGTAAGACCACCAATCACATGGTTAAAATTATCGATGCTGATGTCTTGGGGAATATAGGCCTGATTAAGAGCCTTTAATAGGGCTTCCCGATGGGCTTCCGAGCTCAACAACAGTGATAAAACAGAGATATGGGCTGGCATCTTCTTCAGTTGATCAATAATGTTGTATTCACTGTGTTTAATAATCTTCAAGAATTCTTCGGCTTCCTGAGATTGAACTGGCTTCTTCAGGTTCCTATTCTGTTCTTGGCTAGGTTGCACCTTCTCCAAGACCTTCGGCGTATAAACCCTTCCACTTCTGGTTATCCCTCTTGCTTCAGCAGCACTACTAGTTTCTCCTTCGGTGCGTACTTCACAATTGTACCTCCATGGCACTGCCTGGTCACTGTGGTATGCGAAAGGGCGAGGGGCTGAGATCACTACCCGAACTGGGGCCTCTGGGACTCGTGGGGTTTTTCCTATGATGGGGACAAATGGTCTATTGGTGAATTGGGGATGGTCAGATTCCCCTATGACTGAAACTTCATTTGTTTTCTGAACGCGGCTAACTTCCACTCGTTTGCTGTCAATCAAGCTACTTAGAAAAATCCGGAAAGTCTCACATTGTTGTACTGATCTTTTCATAGTATTTTGGCATGTGCATGGGGCGCCTTTAGGGCAAATAGCCTTTAACCCTGCTAGGCCTGCCGTTGTCAGTTCACTATACACCCAGTCTAGCGTCATTTGCTCCCATCTTCTTTCGAATTTTTCCCCATCTTGTTCCTCGATCATTCCGACATTGTCCTTCCCATGGTCAGGCAAAGGATTCTCTTGAATACCAACCGGCTTCGCATCGAATGACAACCAACCCGCATCCTTCAAATCTTGCACCTTGTGTTTGAAGGCCCAACATTGGTCAATAGGGTGCCCTGGAGAATTGGCATGGTACGCGCATCGGACCTCGGGATTATACCAGTGTGGGGGAGGATTTGTGAGAGGAATCCCAGGGATAGTAGATATCATCCTTTGTTCTAAAAGCTGGGGGAATAAGTCTGCGTATGACATGGGAATCGGTTCCAATCTCCGAAAACTCTTGGGTGTATTCCTCATGTGTGTTTGCTGGCTCGGGCGAGTTGGTATGCTCGGCTGGGTTGGCACAAGCGCGGGGGCCACAAACTGGGGTCTGGGGCCCATATGCAGTGTTTGGTTTACTACTGGTTCCATGTAGAAATTTCCCCTAGGTTGTTGACTTCGGCTTCTCTGTCTTAGGCTTCTCATAGGTCCCTGTATCATTTGGGCCTCTTCTTCCTTTTTACCTTTGACCCACTTCTTACTTGGGCCATTATCGGTAGTGCCAGTCTTTATCCGTCCAGCTTTGACGTCGGCTTCCACTCTGGCCCCTGCCGACACAATGTCCATGAAGTTATGAGGAGTGGACCCTACTAGATGTGAACGGTAGGGATCTTTTAACGTCCCTAAGAACATCGATATTGCCTCACGGTCGTTGACCGGAGGGTCCACTTGAGTGGCTGCGTCTCTCCAACGGTGTGCATACTCCCTGAAAGTTTCTGTTGGCTTTTTTTCCATTTCAGAAAGAAACATCCTGTCTGGAGCCATTTCCAAGATATGACGATATTGCGCTTCAAAGGCATCGGCCAAGTCACCCCACGTGCGGATCTGGGCCTTATTCTGTTGGACATACCATCTAGCCGCTGTCCCGGTAAGACTGCTTTGGAAGCAATGCATCATCAACTTCTCATTATCGGTATAGGCGGCCATCGACTGACAATACATCCGGAGGTGGGTCTGAGGGCATGTGGTCCCGTCAAACTTCTCGAAGTCTGGCATCTTAAACTTTGGAGGAATGACTACATTAGGGACTAGGCAGTAATCTGAGGGTCTGGCGGTACTGGTGGTCCGAGTCCCCTCTATGGCCCTTAGCCGTTCTTCCAATTCGTCACAACGGTATTCCGTCGCAGTCTTGCTTGTCCCTACACCCGCAACCGCTGATGAGGGCATCCCTATTCCTGTCACTGCTGGGATAAAAGGTGGCGTGCCATGCGGCGGTTTTCTCTAAGGTGAATGGGGGCGGACCAGAAGATTGCCCCTGAATTGGCGTAAAACCGGGCGGGTGGATAGGGTCATTTTCTTCTTCATGATCCTGATCTTGGACTGTCTTCCCTTTGTTCAGCAATAGGTCCAATATCTTCTTTACTTGATTGCTCAGCTCTTCCTGCCCCTGCTCGATCCCCAGAACACGGCTCTCTAACTGTTCTGCCATGGCCTTAGCTTTTCCGCGGGTGTTGTATGGGTGCGTACTTGCCTCAATCTTGCTGGATCTCAGTCACGTCCAACTTGTTTCCGCCTCCCTGTTCATGAAAACCCGCATCCTTCAGAATAAATGCATGTAATATATGTTTATGAGTATGTATGAAAAAGGTGCAATCATGCAGTCCTATGTGCTTTAGCCAAGGTTTTGAAAAAAATCCTTATCATTTCTTTCAAATTTTCATACAACTTTTAGTGAGAAAAATAGAAAACTTCCAACTAGTCTACACAGGTGTCAGATCCTGATTTCCTGGTCCGCTCTTAACGAGGCAGCCTGAATCGTCTGGGGTTGGTTCTGACTTTGTGAGAGCTGCACTTTCCACCTTCTGTTTCAGTGCTTTGTACTGGGCTTCCCAATAGTTGGCCTTGTTTACACAAGGCTCCATCTTTTCAAGTACTTTGTTGAAATAGTATCTCTGTTTTTCATACTGCTTCTCTAGGTCTCGTATGTACTGAGATTTTTCCTCCATTTCTGCTCTTGACTCCCTCAATTGTTGGACTTTTTGATCAAGCATCTTTTGAAGTCTCTGCTTCTCTTTTCTCAAAACTGCCGATGCTTTCTTTGATGGCGAGCCCTGAATCTTTGGTCGCTTGCTTGGTTCAAGTTGAGGATCTACTGGACCCTGTTTTGGAAACTGTTCTCTGGAGGTCATTCTTTTAGACGGACACATAGCTTCTCTCGACCGTTTCTTGTCTGTCAGAGTTTTTTCCTTGCACAGGAACCGAGGGTCCACCCTGTCATGTTTCCATAGTTCATAACTCTCCTGGACTCCCGAGTTCTGACTGGTTGCTTCGACTATGTACACATGCCTCCATGATACAAAGAATTCCCGGATCTTCCTTTGGCTATCATCATCCTCATATGTGAACCGAGCGTCCGCCAGTCCATGGGTCATGGGCACAAACTGTGTTGCGCCTACTTGCCTTCGGAACATGAGTGGTGCATAGGATATTCCACCCCAGGGACCTAGAAGTGGGACCCAAGGAAGGTTCCCACATCTATATATCACTTTGGGTTGGTCGATCCACGGTGCCTGCCATACAATCCCCTTACTGACTACATTGTGAAGTCTGTCTTTCCATTCAGTCCTGCTGGCATGTTCCTCCCAACGAGCTACTTCGAACTCTGCTAAAGGTATTCTGATTGTTGAGAAAGCAGCGCGAAAGAATCCCTGGATGCATGGCAAATGGCTCATCATCCACACATAAAGCAATAGCACACAGCAGGTCAAACGAGCATGTCTCCTAATTCGGCATCTGTTAAGAGATCGGAACGTTTCAGCAAGAATACCGTAGACTGGGTTCACCCCTTCCTTTACTTGTGCTACGAAGGCAATGGTGGCATGATCGATGATTCCTAGTTCCTTCGGGAAGATAAGTAGGCCGTAGATGGCTAACGCTAGCAGATGCAGTTGGACTTCTTCCTTTCCTTCCTTCTTCATCAACTCTTTCAGGCTTTCCCAAGTGACCTTTGAGTCTCCCAGGTTCTGGACCTTAAGCTCGGTGGCCCTGAACAAATCCTTGACAACAGAGGTTCGAGTGGGTGCGTACGTTCTGTAAGGCGTTGGCAGTTTGACCAGATGCAATAGTGAAGTGTATTCTTCTATGGTGGGAGCAAGGTCTACCCCATCCAAAGTAAAGCAGCAATACGACGGATTCCAAAATTCCACCAATGCTTCAATCATGTGGGAGTTTACGGAAACATGCAATAGAAAACCGATGTGCCCGTACGTCTGAGAAAGTCAATCGTCTCTGAGGCGTCCACCCTTTCCAAATGTCTCTCAGCTCCTTTAAGGAATTGGATCGAGCGTTGATGTCAACCCTGTCTGGTATCTCAGGCACCGATTCCTTACTTGTGCTGTCGCCCCTCTTCTTTTGTTGACTTTCGGAGTACAATTGTACCACTAGTTCGGTTTTCATGATGGACTACTGTGCTCCCCATGAGTCGGATTTTAAACAGAACCTTGGCCAAGCAGATGGGAATGCCTAGAATGAAATGCAGGATGCAACATGTTTTAAATCTCAAGTTATAATCATATTAAATCATAGGGAGAAGGATGGAGCCTCTGTCTTAATCCCGGGGTAATTATGTACATAAGGTCCTCCGAGGCTCTACCCTAGGCAAGGGATTATGGAAAATCATGTGTGGTTAAGCTCTAACCCTTATTGAAAAAGGTCCCCAGATTGAAACTTCATCCTCCCTCACAGAGGTCCGGAAAAAGCTTGCACTGAGCGGAGTGGTTCGCGGGTTCCCATAGGCCATGCCACATGGGAACTGGCACTATTACACTCCTTTCTAATCCTAACTGGGAAAGCCCGGGTGTAGAGCTGTGAGAGTGTGTGAGTTTAACCATTTCAACCTACACCCCCTACCCCACATCCATCCATTATTCAGAACATTCATGCATATGTAACCAAATTTGTACAAAAATGAAAGGGAGTAATCAAAAAGGCTTATTTAGATTTGAGATCGGGATAATTCTTAATTAATCACTGGCTTAACTCTCAACGGTCCCCAGCGGAGTCGCCAAGCTGTCGCGACGTCCCGGACCCGGCCCAGAGAACCAATCTCTGGTTTAAAAATGGGTTCGGCTTGCGAACTGGGAAAAATGAATGTGTATTTTGAAAATGTGAATTTTCGTGAAAAACGATGTGTGGTGGAGTCGCCACTAACCTTTTGAAGTGTGGTTAGAACACTTGATTACTACCCCGTTAGGGGTAGAATCGGTCTACGTCACCAAAGTTAGGTTCGGGAGTATGGTTACGCAAGGGGAAGGTATTAGCACCCCCTACACGCCCGTTCTTACGAATGGTACCAGATTAATAAAGAGTTTTCCCGAAATAAATGTAATAAGCCTTTAAAGATCACTCCCTTTCAAAAGTCAAAAACAAAATGAAAATACTATATAGGTATTCCCTCAGAACCGGGGCAATCTAGTACTCCGAAGAGTCAATGTTCTCGTTTGCAATCATCGGGAAGGAAAATCGAAAATAGGATACATAATACGCTCTCGAGGATTTTGAAAACTATAGGTTTTTTTTTTTTTAAGTATCAAAAATACTATTTCGGGAGGTTTTTGAGATTGGTTTGGGATTGGAATGAATTTTTCTTGTGCCTAAAAAGATATTTTTGTGATTTTTCCTAAGTGTGAAAATGATTTTTGATATTTTTCCCGAACTTTCAAAATAACACAAATGAAATCAATTGAAACCAAAATGTGAAAATACTTTTGGAATTTTTGAAAATTTCATGATTTTTGTGAATTTTATGGATACAACAATAATATACAAGCGAAATGGAGAAAACTGGGGTGAACCAGTTTGGGAATGGTGAGCCGGTCAAACGTTGACCAGTGTGGGGGGGAAAAACCAGTTTAAGGTCTTGGTCGAGACCAACGATTTTCCGGAATTTTCCAATGTCCTTCCGAATACAACAAAATTTTAGACAATAATCACGAAAGTCATGGTTTTAAAGATATGCCTTTAGAATGTATTTTTGAAAATCTTGAATGTAGGGAAACAAATCTAACCTTTGCCAAACATGTTAGAAACTTTCTTGGATTTTCTTCAAAAATTTTCAAAGGTAAATAAGTTTCAAAGCTTTAAAAATTTTTGAATTTTCTTTGAAAATTTTTCTGAATTTTTGTGTCTTTTATGAAATTTTTTTTTGTTTTTTTGTTTTTATGAGTTAAAAGGAAGCTATTTAAAGTAAAGAAAAGTGAAATAAAGTCAAATAAACCAACAGAGGCCGATTAGGGAAAGGGGGACGGAAATGTAACATAGGAAGAGAAAGTTCATTGGTCTTACCTATCGTCTTTTTCTCCTTCGGTCTTCTTCTCCTGTCTGTGAATCCGCAAGGGTTAGTCTACAGCGCCTTCCCGAGAGTTGTTCTTGAGCTCTGATTTGAGGCACTACGGGGTGCCTTCTTCAAATGGGGTGACTCAACACCGATAGGAAACGGAATTAGTCGACCTCTTGATTTTTACTCAAAAAAAAAAAAAAAAGACTAACTTCATAAACTCGTGATAGAAAACTTCAATATTTGAAATCTTCTCCTTACCACCACCAAGAGCTCCTTCCCTTGTGCTTGAAATGAGAGGGCTATTTATAGGCTTAGCTTGGGGCAAGCATAGGAAAGAAGACATAGGGGAGTCATGATGGGGGGAAACAAGTATGGGAGGAAGAATGATGAAGGGAAATTAGCATGGGAAGAATGATAAAAGGAGAAAACATGACATGTGGTGAGTGATGATGGAGGGAACAAAGTATGGGATGAAGAATAATGAAGGGAATATAGTATGGGAAGATTGGTAAAGGGAAGAAACATGACATGTGGTGAGTGATGATGGAGGGAACAAAGTATGGGATAAAGAATAATGAAGAGAATATAGCATGGGAAGATTGATAAAGGGAGGAAACATGACATGTGGTGAGTGATGATGGGGGGACAAAGTATGGGATGAAGAATTATGAAGGGAATATAGTATGGGAAGATTGGTAAAGGGAAGAAACATGACATGTGGTGAGTGATGATGGGGGAACAAAGTATGGGATGAAGAATTATGAAGGGAATATAGTATGGGAAGATTGATAAAGGGAGGAAACATGACATGTGGTGAGTGATGATGGGGGGACAAAGTATGGGATGAAGAATTATGAAGGGAATATAGTATGGGAAGATTGGTAAAGGGAAGAAACATGACATGTGGTGAGTGATGATGGGGGAACAAAGTATGCTTGCATTTGACAAATTAAAATAAATAAATAAATAATAATAATAATAATAATAATAATAATAATAATAATAATAATATGAGGGTTCTAGAAGCTGTGTGGAGCCCATCGGAGATGTGTGGGTCCCACGCGCCATGTGGGGTCCACAAGCCGTTTGAGGGTTACAAAAACCCGAGCTAGCAAGGCACCGGATATGTGGATCCGGACTAGCATACCAGAGGGGGTAACGTGCACCGGATGTAGGAATCCGAGCTAGCGTACCAGGAGAAGTGGGGCCCACAAACCGTGTGGGGCCCAATTGAGATATGTGGGGCCCACAAGCCATGTGGGACCTAAAAAGATGTGTGGGGTCCACAAGCCATTTAAGGGTTATAGGAACCCGAGCCAGTAGACACAAGCATGCCAAAAGAGGTAACGTGCATCGGATGTAGGAATCCGAGCTAGCGTACCAGAGCAGGTAACGTGCATCGGATGTAGGAATCCGAGCTAGCGTACCAGAGGGGGTAACGTGCACCGGATGTAGGAATCCGAGCTAGCGTACCAAAGAGGGTAACGTGCATCGGATGTAGGAATCCAAGCTAGCATACCAGGAGAAGTGGGGTCCACAAACCGTGTGGGGCCCAATTTGAGATATGTGAGGCCCACAAGCCATGTGGGACCTAAAAAGATGTGTGGGGTCCACAAGCCATTTAAGGGTTATAGGGACCCGAGCTAGCAGGCACAAGCATGCCAAAAGAGGTAACGTGCATCGGATGTAGGAATCCGAGCTAGCGTACTAGAGCGGGTAACGTGCATCGGATGTAGGAATTCGAGCTAGCGTACCAAAGGGGGTAACGTGCACCGGATGTAGGAATCCGAGCTAGCGTACCAAAGATGGTAACGTGCATCGGATGTAGGAATCCAAGCTAGCGTACCAGGAGAAGTGAGGCCCACAAACTATGTGGGGTCCACAAGCGATGTGGGGTCCACAAGCCGTTTAAGGGTTATAGGAACCCGAGCCAGCAGGCACAAGCATGTAAAAAGAGGTAACGTGCATCAGATGTAGGAATCCGAGCTAGCGTACCAAAGAGGGTAACGTGTACCGGATGTAGGAATCCGAGCTAGCGTACCAGGAGAAGTGGGGTCCACAAACCATGTGGGGCCCAATTGAGATATGTGGGGCCCACAAGCCATGTGGGACCTAAAAGGATGCGGGGTCCACGAACACCATGGGACCTATAAGAATGTGTGGGGTCCACAAGCAGTGTGGGACCTACTAGGGTGTGTGGGGTCCACAACCAATGTGGGACCTACTAGAATGTGTGGGGTCCACAAGCAGTGTGGGACCTACAAGGGTGTGTGGGGTCCACAACCAATGTGGGACCTACTAGAATATGTGGGGTCCACAACCAGTGTGGAAAGGTTTTGACATGAGGTCTCCTCGGAAAGGCCTGGTTAAAATTGGGGTGTCGACACTAGGGATTTGGCTAAACCTCTTATTTGAGCTTTATGTCTTCCCAATTCTCCCTTGGCTTCTTGTAAGCCTTTAACTCATTGGTTTTAACCTATATTTCCTACAACACAAACAAACCTTACATAACTCCGAACTATGTTAACAAAGGGTTACCTACACGATAAAATAGAATAAACAAAGGTAATTAAGGGTCTAAAATCATGCATTTTACGGACTCATCGCAACCCCCAACTTACACTTTGCTAGTTCTCGAGTAAAATAAAACCTAAGAAAACTACAAAAGCCTACCTACCTCCTCTTTCGTGGGAAACACGATTACATTTACTGTATGCAACAAGACTGTAAACCCCTAGGTTGATTCTAGTGGACGAGTTGTAGTCTCGTGATGGTTTCCAGGTTGATATCCACAAACACCAATTCCAATAAATAGTAGAAACATATGCAACACTGTCATACCCCTTTCATATTCAAACGTATCACCTGCTTACACATAGGCTCTTTCACACATGACTCACTATACACACAACTCCAAAGCAAATCACCCATGCAAGTCTCAACAAAATATAGTTGTCAGGAAAAGCATAATTTCACAAATGATTAACCAACGATTGCAATTAGGAGTTAATATAGTCATGTAAATCCAAGTTGAAAAGTAAGGTGTAGTCCCAATAAGGGGGGTGAATTGGATTTTAAACTTTAATTCCTTTTGGGAATTCTTAAACTTCTTTTATTTCTTTCAACCAATTCTTGACTTGTTTGTTTAACTCTTTAATCACAAAAGAACTTAGATTCTTTTATCCAATCAACAACACTATTGCTTAGCCAAACAAGTAATCAATCATTCAACCAAACCAATCAAGCACAATGTTTAAACCAAACAACCAAATGATTTTTCAAGTATAAGTTAACTGCAGCACAATTTAGATTGATGGAAATTTATAAGATTCAACACTCTTTAAAATATAAACACAAACTACTCAATATCAAATTTTAAACCATTCAATCATAATATAACTTTTGTTGTCAACCCTGAGTATATAAATTTGATTCAAGCCCTGTAGTGAATGATAATTTGTGTTTGCTGATGTAAAGCCTTGTATTAATTGATTTGCTTAATATCATGTGTAATATAAAATCCAACACAATATTCACACTCTTCCCAATATTCAAATCCAAATAAACTCTCAGTTAATTTATTTTTGGGTGTTTAATCAAGTAACGTACTCCCATATGGTTTCCGCAAAAAATGGTTTAACCAATGTACTCTCTTTCGGTTTCCGCAACCCAAATCAAAATTAAACTTTAAGTTTACTTGATTCCTAAATATACGTAGTATATATAATTTTCAATTTAAACCATCCACGCAATTTAAATATGTACTAAAAATAAAGAGTAGGGAAAGAAAGAGTGAGACGAAGATTTTTACGAGATTCGGCTTATACCCAACTTACGTCCTCACCTTTGGAAAAACACCAAAAGATTCACTAAACCTGTTCCTTTGACAGATAGAACAAACATTTACAACACTCTTTGGTTAAGACTAAAGCCCGCCTTCTCCAAACGATATCCCCTTGTCTGATCACTCCTTAACTAGGTTAGAGTCCGTCTCTCTAAGCAATATCCCCTTACTTAACCAATGATCCAAACAATCCTTGGAATCATCAATCTATAAGAAATAAATCAAATAGATGCATACAAATAATTTTCTCCTCAAATAGCGGATTAGCACAACATTTCAGAACTATATACTTCAAAGTAAAAAACAATATGGAATTTTAACTTGAAGCTCAATGAAGTATATCACCGACTAGTTCTTTCAATGATTGAAATATTTTGAATTTGTAGCACAATTCCAGTGGAAGAAGATCAGCAAAAACTCAGTTGAATTTGTGCAAGTTGAGAGCAAGAGAGAGCCTTAAGAATTTGAGAGCAATTGAGAGAGATTTTGAATTTTTGCTGAATTGAATTCTTTGTTCCATCGATTCAATGATATTTTTGGCCTATTCATAGACTTTAAAAGGTATGTAACTTGATCCCCAAGTGACTTGGAGTATTCCCCAAATTTTCACAAATTTCGAGCCCGAAGCAACCTTATTTAAAAAATTTGACAATTATGAAAAAATTCAAAACAGCCGCGTGACAAATGAGTGTCCATTTTTGGCAGTCGTCTGTCCAGTTAAACCAAAGGTACAGTAAGGTGTCATTCGGCTGCCCAAACACGAACAGAGGCCTCAAAGTGCACTGGTAGTCGGTTGTCCAGTTCTTGACAGTCGTTTGTCGGGTTGTCAGCTTCAAGTACCCTTTAGTCGTTTGATCATAACTTTTTTTGTGTAACTCCAAATTTGACTTTCTTGGTGTCAAATGAAAGCTAAGAGAAAATACTAAAACGTTCATGTTGAACACAATTTAAAATAAATATTTTTTTATGAAGAAAAATGTACATCAATGCAAATGTAAAAAAATTGACAGCATTTGAGAAATCCTCTTTTTGGTGCTTTTCATTCCAAAAATGATTCTAACCTTTTTGAAACAATTTTTGACCTTATAAAAATATTTTCCAAGTATGTTGAAAAGTATCTAGGTCCAATAAATTAACCTAAGAGTTTCATGCATCCATATTGAAATTCTTTGAAGTACTTACATGACATTTACTATAGACTCTTTCAAATTTGCAATTCTTAAATTCCTTGAGGTCTTTATGCTTGCTTCATCTTTCTTTAAACTTTCCATATTGATCACTTGGGCTTTCATTCTTGAAGCTTTTTCTTTTATATCAATGCTCTCATGGTATTGATGGTTGTATTAAGACTTGCATGCAAGATCAATGTGCACGTGTATTTGGAACTAAAAGACATACTATGATGGCGTGCGGTGTTCGTGCTGATGAATGAAGAATTTTGTGCTGTATTTGTATTTATTATTTAGTTTCTTCATTCTAAGATGTAATTTTATTATAAATTGTACACCATATGGCTTGTAATAATTTGCATCATGCATGGTAGGTAGGTATGCACAAATTGACCTTAGTTGGACTTTAGGTACTTACACAGACCATAGAAAGACCTTAGGGAACACCCTTCGGTCGACCGAAGGTCAACCAACACCAAATTTTTTCGGTGCACTCAAAAAGGCTTAGAAATGACGCTAGGACACTCACCATTACACTTATATGTGTTAGGCACTTGCATATGGTGATTATGAATTAAAACAGGACCGAAGTGCACATTTTATGCACTTTCGGTCGACTGGCACATGCAGTTCATTCTGCCCCTGGTCGACCGAATCCGATCTGGGTCAACAAGTTGACCACAGTTAGATCGACCAAGCCCTTAAAGGTTATTTGACCCTAGTCGACCAAACCACTTGGAAGTCAACAGTTTGACTTTCTGCTCGACCGAGAGGATTTTGAACTACACCAACCTGGTCGACCGACCAATTAGTTCATTTTCATCCTGGTCGACCGAACTGCACTATTTGGGAAAATCGCCCTTCCCGATTGACCGACCCTAAATTTCAAAATTGGCCTGGTCAACCAAGCCATATGAACTTCGGTCGACCGAAAGTCTTCTGGTTGACCAGGTCTCTCGGGTTGCCCTATATTTTTTACCGTGGTTAAATATTTTTAATAGGGTTAAATTTTCTAAAACATCATTAATCCTTTTTAATAATATCAGTCTTGTCCCAACGATTATAATTCATGGGGTGTCTATAAATACCCCTTCATTTGAGAAAATTAGTAAGAATTAGTATCTTGATTAAGGCAAAAATTTTCTCAACTTCCAAAACCTTATTTTAGCCTATACTATTCTCATACACTCAAAAGCTTCATTTTCCTTGATTATCCAAGAGTTGTGAGTATATTTAGATTGCTTGTGCTTCATTCTCTATTTGCTTAAATACTCTCATTTGCTTGATTGTTGATTGATTTTAACATTGAGAGTAAAGCTTAAGTTCTCCCACTGATTTTATGTAATAGATCTTATGTCAGAAAACTTAGAGGTTTGAGATTCTTGCATTGTCATTGCAAGTTACCTTAGCCCTCATTTTTGTGTGCAAAAATGATTTTTCAAAGCTTGCATTCAAACACTTTTTTTGCTTAATATATTAAGAACATCTTACTGAGTTCGTTTGAATCAACTTGCTAGCATATTTGAAACTTTAATCTGACATTGTGATATTCAAATATAGTGTTTCAGATTTTGCTTAGATACACACTCTAGATCTAGATTGATTATCGTACTTGATTGAGTGTTTAGCACACATTAGAGCACTGAGCATATTTACATATCATTCGTACTTACATTATTGCTTGAGTCGTATTGGTGCATGCATCTGCTCGTCTAAAAGCGTATTTACAAACATTTTATACACATTGGTTGTATTCCAATCGCGGGCCTGAAAAAGGGAGACTAACCCTGTGGAATAGTCCCGGATTGGCTTAGACCTAGTTAGGAAAGTTAGGTGCGTCATCCTGTTAAGGCGTGTTGGTTGAGATCGGCCCCTTGAATTGACCTGGTTTTTATAAGTGTCGCTCCACCCGTTTAAGTGAGCATTATAGTGGTAATCCTTGTGCTGGTGTGGCCAAGGCGAGAACGTAGGCACAATTGGCCAAACCCCGATAACATATCGTGCATGTTCTTTACATTTCCGTAATTTATTTAGTGCACGTGTATGTTATATTGTAAATGATTGGATTTACATTTGCATAGATAGACCCTAGGCTAAGTAATACTGTTAATCTGGTTTAACCTAAGCAATATTTTTTAAATACCCAATTCACCTCCCCCCCTCTTGGGATTGCACCATAACTAACAGATATGAAGGCTAGTTCATCTTTTTCATCTTCATCATTAGAGTTTTCTTTTGATGCTTTAAAGACTATAGATTCTTGAGCTTTAGATTTACCACTTCTTTCATTCATGGTCATCTCATAGTTAAGAAGAGATCGTATGAGTACATCTAGGGATGTATTTTTAAGATTTCTTCCTTCCGTTATAATTGTGGCTTTTGATTCCCATATAAGAGGAAGTTGTCTAAGGATTTTTCTTATCTCATAAGTGGAGTATGTTTTTCCTAAAGTATTTAGGGAGTTTATTATGTGTGTGAACCTAGTATACATGCTAGTGATGGTTTCCATAGAATTCATCCTAAAGGTTTCGTATTCACTAGTCAACATATCAATCATACTGTCTCCAAAATGTGTAATTTAAACGACAAAAGATGGGTGGCCTAATTGAGGATTGACCCTCTCCAAAAAGAGTTACTCCTATGTTTTCCATCTAGATCTTTATATAACTACTTATTAGGATTTTTTATAACCTCGATCTGATACTAATGGAAAGTTAAGGATTTTTCCCAAGAGGGGGGTGAATTGATTTTTAAAATTTCTTTCAAATTCTTTTTACGAATTCTCAACCTTTTGTTTATTTATCAAATACACAACAAGTACTTAATTAATCATTCAAATCACAAACCAATACTTCAACACAACACAAAAAACTTAAGTAAACCAAAACTTAAACAATCATTCAACCAATAATTAACATAAAGTAATCAACCACTCAATATAATCTGCAGCACTTTAGCAATTTTAGCTTTTGTAGGAATTCAAAATATTTGTTTGTTTATAGCCCTGTGAATATATGTAAGCCTTATGGTTAATTCATTTGATTTCTCAATTTGCTATAAAATCAACACTCTTTCCAAAAGCTTAGACTTTAAATAAACTTTTGGTTAAAGAGTCTTTGGGTGTTAACCAATCAACGTATTCCCTTACGGTTTCTGCAAATTATTGATCAACGAACGTACTCCCTTTTGGTTTCCGCAATCCCAAAAATAAATTAAATTTCAGTTTATTTAATTTCTAAACTACATAGTATCTATGATAATGAAATTTAAAACATTCACGCAGTTTATAAGTATGCTAGAATTTAAATAATAAAGGAAAGAGAGAGAGACAAGAGTTTTCATGACGTTCGGCTTATCCCCAACCTACGTCCTCACCTTTGGCCAATACCACCAAAGAAACTTTTTACAAGCGATACCCCACACTTAAACACTCCTTAAGTAGGCTAGAGCAACATCTCTTCAAGCGATACCCTATGCTCGGTCACTCCTTCAATAGGCTAGAACACTGCCTCTCCAAGTGACACCCTACACTTGGTCAACGATCCAAAAACCTAAAATCATCAAGAAACAAGAAGATATAGCTTCATACAATGATACTCTCACAAAGAGCAGATTAGTACAAATTCAATCACTATGTACTTCAATAATTAAATATCAACATGAAATACAATTGAAGCTCAAGTTAAAAATTCACCAAGTTACTTCTAGATGAGAATTAGCAACTTTGAACTTAGTAGTATGATAGATCAGCAACTCAAAAATTCAGCACTTCAGTCGAGCAAAGATTTGACCAAGTGAGTGCAGCAAGAGCTTTCAGCTAACAAACAGATTTTTCAATTCTTTTATTCTTTGTGTTCTTTTAATTTGATTTTCAAAACCAAGTATTTATAGGCTTACAAAAGTGTTTTCATGTTGCCTAAGTTTACTTGGAGTATCTCCCAAGTTTTCATTAATTTTGGGGCACAAGCAACCTTTATTTGAAAATTAAAACATTTAAAATTTCTATCCGTTAATAGTGTTCGGACGACTGAATTATCGAGTTCAGTCTTTTGATGTTCCTTAAAGCACTGAAAAATATAGTCTAGACATAGGGCAGATGACTTAACTTCAGGTTCAGTCTTCTGAAGTCCCAGCTCAGGCGATTGAACTGAGGGTTTAGTCTTCTGAGGATATTCTATCTATTCTGTGTTTCAACAAATAAACCTTCAGTAGATTAAACTAATTCTTCCGTATTATAAAGAAATTCTTCAGACGTTTGAAGTAAAACTTCAGCCGTCTGAGGTACATCTTCAGACTTCTGAAGGTACACCTCAGTCGTCTAGGCATACCAACTTCAGAATTTTCATTTTAGTTTTCAAAATCAATTTTGCGTTGTTACTTTGATCTCTTATAAAACATTTTCTGAGTTTTTAAATAAGGTCTCTAAGTCCATAATTGACCCTAGAAAAGCTTTCAACATATTTCACAAAGATATTTAAATACGAAGTATTTACATAAAGATTTCTTATGACGTTTTGACATTCTAAACACTTAAGTCTTCATGCTTGTTTATTTTTAAGCTCTCTTACTTTATCTTTCTTTTACTTCATCTTGTCTTCAAGCTTTAATGTACTTTAAGCTTTGAGCAAGTCCTCTTTAACATCCATGTTCTCATAATTTTCAAGTTTTATTAGATCAGCTTTAAATCCATGCATTGACTCTTTAAGTTTCATTTGATCATCTTTCTTTGGAACATAAGTTTTTAATGATCCTTATGAGCATTTGACTTTGAATTTACATACTTGAGTCCTGAAATATCATCACTTAACCAAATATGTTAAGTTCATCTTATTTGTTATCATCAAAATAAGATTTTAAATCTTATAAGGCCAACAAAAAGTATATCATGTTATGAAGAAGTTCAAAATAAACTATTCAAAGTTTATAAGATCTTAGTTAATGTGACTAAAAGATATGGATCATTGAAAAATAAGAATGAAGGTGTAATGAAAGAATTGGAATCTCTAAGACTTGCTGAAAGAGAAAAAGATTTAAAAATCAATAGACTAGAAAGCAAGAATGAGAAGGTAATAAAAGAACTATAAAATTTAAAGTCCAAAACTTCTATAGATAAATAAAAAAAACTTATATATTTCTGAACTAGAAAATAAAATTGCCAAGATGTCTCAAAACCAAGAAAAGCTGCAAGAAAAAGTTAAAAATACTCTAGACTCAAGAATCAATTATCTTAAGCTAAAATAATTTACAATTTCACTAAAGGAAAAGAGAACTTTGATAGAATGATTGGTGCACAAAGAATGTCTTTGAATAAAGAAGGCATACGGTTCAATGGAATTGAAAATACAAGGAAAAAGAATCTCTATATGGGGTACTTTATAAAAGCCTCCAAAGACTATGCTAGAACCGCTTCTAATGCTTATACTCACACTATATGCTTCCTAAGTAAGAAGAAGGGACATATAAAGTTTGAATGTCCATTAAAGAGGAAAATGTGAAAATTAAACAAATTATAGAATAAAGGAATCAACTTCTTCTAAACCATCTGGACCCAAGAAAGTATGGGTACCTAGATAAAGTGCCTAGTTCACAAACTAAGGGCTCCAAAGATATTGGGATTAGTTGTTCCTTTTAAAAAATTAAGAAAGCTACTTAATCCAATTCAATACAAGGATAATGAACTAGTTGAAATAAAGAAAAGCTTATGAGATCATTGACAAATCACAAAATGTCATTGGTGGCCTCAAATCAAGAGAACCTTAATTGAACATGGCTTATCTTCTAAAAACAAGGAAGTTATATGTCTCAAAAGGCAATGCTAAAAGGATGCTTAAAGCCTAATAATTTGATAAAGCATAGTAGGGAAGTAATTTAGGAGAAGTAATTTAGGAAGGTTTCAGGATAAAAATAGAAAGATTTTTGAAAATTTAAAGACTTCAGACGACTGAGCTTGTAAGCTCAAACGACTGAACACTATAGCATTGAAGGCTAGGACGACTAAGCTTGGACCTCGGACAACTGAGGTGCTACTGCCTATTCAGATTCTTGATTTTGAAAATTTTCAGAAGATTGAACTAAATCTTCAGTCTTTTGAGGTCGCGGGAACTATATATTTAATACTGTAAGAGCTTATTGACAACAATAACATTGAAACAAATAAAAAAGAAAATGACATTGTTGGCCAAAATCATAGGATGATTCGTACAAGGCTTAACTTAGAAAGTATTAAGATTTAGAAAGTAATATGAATTTTGGGAATTCATATGAAATCAAAAGAAAGAAAATCTGAAGCAAATTAAGCTTATTACATGAGTATTTTGATTAAGAAGTGATATTTAAGCAAAATGAGAGGTATTTAAGCGAAATAAAATATATTTGAAAATGAGAGATACTTAAGCAACATGAGAACAATTTAAGAAAAATTGTAGCACAATGCACAAATAATAATAATAATAATAATAATAATAATAATAATAATAATATGTTCCATGTTTATATGATATGTTGATATGTTACATACTTACATGCTAAATGCTGATATTCTGATATGCATATGTAGTGAGATACTAATGATATGATAATATGAACTAAATACTGAGCTATGACTATGCTAAAATGCTGACATGTATGATATCTTGATATTGCTAAAAACATGATAATGACTTAATTTATATTGATGATTTATGCTCACTATACATTACAAATTTGAGCATGAAATTATTGAGCATGATTATGAAACATGTATCTTGATATGATATATAAGTATGAGATTAATTCTTGACCATATAAGTTTACATGCTAAATGATGGATCACATTTATATCTTTTGCATAATTGACTAATGAATAAACATGTTATGAAATATATGCTGGCATATGGACCTTTGTATTGCAATCTAAATGTGAAATTTGTTTTGGTCCTTAGTACCTTTATTTCGATTTATCTTCTTGTTGATATAAAGAGGGAGAGAGATTTGAGTTGAAAACTTGATATTCATAAGCAACGCATGATATGATATTGGTATTATTCTTGATATTGGAATCCATGAGCACTTCATGAAATCAATTGATATTTGAGCATGGCATGATAAATCTAAAAGCACAATTGGTATCTTCATGAATACATAGTATACAATTCACAAATGAAAGTATGAATTCATTGAATATAAGATATATTTCATTTAGGGGGAGTTAGACTTGTTAAATAATGATATCATGATTTATGGAAATCATTGAAAATTATGATATACAATCTTTTGTATTTTTTTTTTCATGCTACTTTGAGACTTTTTGTTAATCTTATTATGCATGATAAATGCAAAGTTTCTGTTTTGAGCATTCACTAAATCTATACTTTTGCTTATGGTTGCTCATTGCCTTAATATTTATTCGTTTTTCTTTGATATCTTACTCTTTTTGATTAATGTCAAAAGGAGGAGAAATTTTGGGCAAAAATTGAGCATGTTTTTTGCATACCTAAGCATGTACATTAGCTCAACTATGAAAGTATTTGATCTTAAATGATGTGATCTTGATCTTGAATGATGTGATTTTGATATATGAGGATGATATTGAAATTAATACTGAACTTGATCTTGATATTGTAAATATTGTTAAGTTTATGCTTATTGTAAGGGAGAATCTTTTTAAGGCTTACCTAATTTTTTACTCCTTGTTTGTCATCATCAAAAAGGGGAAGATTATTCAAGACTTAAAATCTTGTTTTAGTGATAACAAATCAGGAAAACTTAACATATTTGGTTAAGTGATGATATTTCAAGACTCAAGTATGTGAATACAAGGTCAAGTGCTTACAAGGATCATTGAAAGCCTATACTCCAAAGAAAGAAAATCAAATGAAGCTTAAAGAATATTGAAGCATGGATTCAAAGATGATCTAATAAAACATGAATATCATAAAAGCATGAATATTAAAGAGAACTTGCTAAAAGCTTAAAGTATATTGAAGCTTGAAGACAAGATGGAGCCAAAGAAAAATAAGCATGAAAACTTAAGTGCTTAGAATGTCAAAGTCTTAAGAAGTCTTTATGAAAGTATTTCAAACAATTTCAATATGAATGCATGAAACTCTTAGGTTAATTTCTTGGACCTAGATACCTTTTAAAATACTTGGAAAATATTTTTATAAGGTCAAAAATTATTTCAAAGAGGTTAAAATTATTTTTCAAATGAAAAGCAACAAAAATAGGATTTTCCAAATGCTGTTAATTTTTTATATCCGTATTGATGTGCTTCTTTCTCTATCAAACACTCCTTATTTTAAAACATGTTCAACATAAAAGTTGTGTAATTTTCTCTTAGATTTATTTTGATACCAAGAACGTATAAGTTAGAGTTATATAGAAAAAATATGATCAAAATACTGAAAGGGGGTTGAAGTTGTCAGGAAACCAAAGTTTTTGTCTGCCCAGAAACTTCAGTCTACTGAAAATTTTCTTCAGAAGACTGAAGATTAAGTTCAGTCTATTGAAGAATTTTCTAGAGAAATCTTGAAGAGACAGTATAACCTTAGAAGACTAAACATGGGGTATCGCTTGTAACAATTTGCTCCACCTGGAAAGGAGTGTTCTAGTGTAATCCTTATGTGGTATTGGCCTAAGGCGAGGACGTAAGCTGGGGATAAGCCAAACGTCATAAAAATCTTGGTATCGCTCTTTTACATTCAGTATATATATATATATATATATATATATATATATATATATATATATATATATATATTGTGTGGTGTGTATGAGTGCAGGTTGTTGGAAAAACAAAATCCAAGATTAATAAGAAGACTCTTAAACTTAAGAAAGTACATTTTGATTAAACTTTTGTGAAAACCCACAAGGGAGTACATTGTTTAATCGTTTGCAAAAATCTTAGTTAAGAGAGTGCAAACAATTTTCATTCAATACAGGGCTTGAAAAGAATTAAAAGAATTGCCAAAGTGCTACATACTATATCTTGAAAAGAATTAAAAGAAATTTGAATAACCCAATTCACCCCCCCCCCCCTCCCTCTTCTTGGGACAATCCCTTAACTTTCAAAAGGTGTACTCCCAAAAGGGGGTGAATTGGGATTAAAAATTTATTTATACCCTCTTTAATTAATTCTTTCTTAAACCTTTTTGGATTCAGCAATTACACAATCATAAATACAGCGGATTATTAATTCAAGATTGAATCTTTATAAATGAGAATACTAATTTGAATACTTTGCAAGTTCATTAGCACATCCAACAACTCAATCTAATTAATCAATATAAGCTTTCACAATATGAAACCATACAACAATTTCAGCAACGCTTCCAATATTCAGATTTTGATTTGAGCTTAAATATATAACTAATGAATAACCTTTACAAACAAGGAAGGCTTGATTTCTTCAATATGAAACACAATAGAAAATTCAACCAAACTTCCAAAACTCAAATATTGATGTTAAATATGTAACATGAAATATGCAACCAATTAATTTGTTAATGAGCTTTGGATTGATCAATCAATGCACTTCCTTTAATCAAGGTTTCCGTAAACGATTAATCAACGTGCTCACTTTAAGGTTTTCGCAAAAGATCAATCAACGTACTCCATTTAATTACTTAAATAAACATCAACGCAATTTCTATATGCAGAAAATTAAAGAGTAGGGAAGAGAGTGAGACATAAGTTTTACGAAATTCGGCTATACCCACCTATGTCCTCGCCTTAAGCAAACACGCCCAAGAATTCCACTATATCACTCCTTTACGGGCGGAGCAAACCTTTTACAACACTCCTTCAATAAGATATAGCCCTCCTCTCCAAGCGATACCCCACACTTGGTACAATGATTCAACAATCCTGAATCGTTTACAAAAACAACAATCAAATTTGGTGTACAAAGACACTCAACAAAAGCTTATTAGTACAATTGATTAGCACAATATACTTCAACAGAAATCAATATAGAAAGAATGAAGCTCAAGATAATATCACCGGGGTTCTTTAGACTTGAAAAATATCAGTAAAAACTCGAAGAATTGTGGCTTTAAATCAGTAAATTTTCAGTAGAAACTTCAGCAAGAGTTTGAGCAAGAGAGAGCTTTTGAGAAGTATTTGCAATATATCTTGATTGTTGTTTGTATTCCTTGGTGTTTAGAAATCCTTGGGTTTAAAGGGTATTTATAGAATTTATAAAGTATATTCTCCAAGTGACTTGGAGTGTTTCCCAAAGTTTTCATAACATTTAGTATTCAAAAAATCAAATTTGGAAACTTCCTATTATTTTTAAAATTTGAAATCTCGAAGAGTTAGTCGACAGGAAACAGAGAGTCAGTCTCTTGGATAGTTAAGAACACGATGAATTCAAAGTCAACAAGGAATCAGTCAACTGGAAACACTGAGTCAGTCATCTAGGTCCTCTCGGTTTGTTGTTCAGTCGCTTAGACAGATTATGTCAGTCGCCTGGGATGTTGATAGCTTCAACCAGCCTTCAGTATTTTGGGTATAACTTTTACTATACAACTCTGATTTTAACGTTCTTGATATCAACAGAAATCCAAAAGAAAATCTCATAACTTGCATGTTGAACACTTTTTAAAATAAGGAGTATTTGATAGAGAAAAATACTCATCAATACAGATGTATAAGAAAAAGGTAATTTGAAGAACCCTGTTTTGGTGCTTTTCATTCAAAAAAATAATTTAAACCTTTTTGAAATAACTTTTGACCTTATAAAAATATTTTCTTAGTATTTTAAAAGGTATCTAGGTCCAATTAATTAACCTAAGAGTTTCATATATCCATATTGAAATCGAATGAAATACTTACATGAGACTTCTTAAACTTAAGCACTCTAAGTTTTGAATTTGGTTTTAAGTTTCATCTATAACTTCATGCTTCAATATACTTCAAGCTTTATTGGATCATCTTTGAATCCATGTTTCAATACTCTTTAAGTTTCATTTGATTATCTTTCTTTGGAGTATAAGTTTTCAATAATTCTTGTGAGCACTTGACCTTATATTCACATACTTGAGTTTTGAAATATCATCACTTAACCAAATATGTTAAGTTCCTTTGATTTGTTATCATCAAAACAAGATTTTAAACCTTATAGGGCCAACAATCTCTCCATTTTTTATGATGACGAACAAGGAACAAAAAATGAGTAAGCCTTAAAAAGGCTTCCCCTTACAATAAGCATCAACTTAACAATATTTGCAATATCAAGATCTATTTCAATAAGCATATCAGAATTCACAATCAATTTCAATATCATTCTCATATATCAAGATCAATTATCATGCTCATATATTTCATTTCATAGTGGAGTCAATATTTATGCTTAGGTATGCAATGTCATGCTCAATTTTTGCCAAAAAATTCTCCCCCTTTTAACATCAATCAAAAAGAGTAAAATATCAAGAAAATATATAAATACCAAGACAATGAGTAACCATAAGCAAAAGTATAGATTTAGTGAAGGCTCAAAATAGAAACTTTGCATTTATTATGCATAAAAAGATTAACAAGGAGTCTCAAAATAGCATGAGAAAATACAAAAGATTGTATATCAGAATTTTCAATAATTTTCAACAATGAACATAAATCATGACATCACTATTTAACAAGTTTAACTCCCCCTAGATGAAATGTATTTTATATTCAATAAATTCATAATTTCATTCTTAAGTATAAACTAGTATTCATGAACGTGCCAAGATTACCAATCATGCTTTTAAATTTATCATGTCATGCTCAAACATCAATCATTTTCATTCAAGTGCTCAAGGATTCAAATATCAAGAATAATACCAATATCATATCAATATCATTAATATCATAACATGCTCATGTTTAGCAAGTTATTTCAATTTTTCAACTTAATCTCTCTCTTTTGATTTATCATTTTATCAAGCTTCAAATGACTTTCTAAATTGGCTTTTTGAAGCAAATGACTTCCTTGATTTCGAAGATAAACCTTTATTGACTTTTTGAGTCCTATCTCATTTTTTATAATGACAAATACAAGGTATTTAATGCTTTCCGAGTTTGTGTGTAGGATCAACTGACAAAATCATATGGCGGCACACAATGGCTTGAAGAAAAAGAAGACCCATAGTGTCAAATTTCTTGTAATTCATATTCAATTCATTGGGTCTGTAATAATTAATTATCAGTATGTAATAATCTGCATAACATGCATGTAGGAACTACAAGCTCAAAGACCTTAGAACGATCCTAGAACTCTACACATCATTTGAAAATCGAAAGACCTATGCCTAAAACCTTAGAAAAAACCCTAGGTCCTTACACTTACACGTAAGAAAGTCCCCAAAATCACATATATCATCATAGGAATCAATTGAATTAAAATAAGACTTGAAGGACTAAAAGAATAGAGTTTTGGGCGACCGAACCTTGGTATTCAAAACACCTCGGTTGACCGAACCATTGAAAGGTCAAACAGTTGACTAGACTTCGGGCGACCAAACCAAAAAAGGCACCACCATCCTCGGTCAACCGAATGTCCATTCTTACTTTTTCCACCAACTCAGCAGCCCAAACTCTCGCGTTCAAAACTGCCTTGGGCTAACGAATGTTCAAGTTCGGTAAACCAAACTTGATACTAGGGGACCGAACCGTGGTCTTTTGAAAAATCACTTCGGCTCAGCAAACCGAACCTTTATTTAGGCACTGGAATCTTGAAAAGTCTCTTTTTCTATTATGTCTATTCGGGCGACCAAACCACATGTCAGGCGCACCCGAAACTCTCGGGTTGACCTAATTTTTACCAAGGTTAAATGAAGTTAGACAGGGTTAATTTTCTTAAAATCTTTTAAAAAAAATTTAATAATACCCCTGATGTCTCCAATGGTCATAATTTGTGTCATGTCTATATATATGGTCTCATTTTCTTAGATTAGTGAGTGATTAGCATTTTGATTAAATAAAAATTCTCTAAAATTTCCATAGCTCATTTTTCCAAAAACAAAGTCTATACACTCACCCTTTGTTATTCCTTTTCTAAATCTAACTTGGTGAGAGTGCCTCGAGTGATCTTACATTGTCATATACTAGCTTAAACTCTCATTGATTTATTATTTGATTGTTTTTGTATTGAGAGTTTTTAGCAAAAGTTTTTCCCCCCGGTTTATTTAATAACTTCATTGTGTGGGGAAAACTTTGAGGCTTGTGAGTCTTGGCATTCGTATTGCACGACTCTAAGGCTTGTGTTTTTTATTATGCTAAAATTATTTTCATAAGCTCATTTTTCAAATATCTCTTGTGCTAGATTTTTGAGAAAATTATTTTTGAGAAAATTATTTTTGAGATATTTTGATTACACTTATTGGATATCTTTGAAATCATACTTATGATTGAAATACTTTGATATATTGTTTCAAAGATTGTTTGAAAATACACTCTTGCAATTGATTGCCTATTGACATTAGATTGAGTGTTATTACACATCGTCGCACTGAGCTTATAGCTCTTATCTTGTTGATGTGCATTGATTATATTGTACTGAATTGTTGACAAATCTTCTTGTGTTAGAAGCACTTTTCATGTACGAAAAAGTTTATCTAATTGTATTCCAGGCATGCCTGAGGGGGTTTGATCTAACCCGTAAGGATCAAGTTTGGGTCAGCCATGTGAATTTGACCTAGGGCCTTCTCCGTCCCGTAAGGAGAGTTTGTAAAGGTTGAGGTCAGCCTTGCTTTAATTTGACTTGGTTGTATTGCAGTGCTACTCCACCCGTTAAGTGAGCAATAGTGATAATCCTCGATCTTGCAAGCTGAGGCGAGGACGTAGGCAGTATTGGTCGAACCCCGATAACATATTGTGCATGTACCTTATATTTCTAGCACTTTATATTCCTACACGTTTGTTATATTCGACATATTGTGAATGTTGCGCATGATTTAATTTCCGCATATTATCTGCATAATTAGTATATGTTTAGAAAGACCCTAGGTTGTGAAATATTGTTATTGGATTAGCTAAATCTAAGAAGAATTTTTAAATACCCAAATCATCCCCCCCCCCCTTTCTTGGGAATACACCAATTCCAACAGCCTTGTATAATCCAAATTTTCTTGATTTGTGGCCAACAATACCATTTTTGTATTCATTTGTTTCAATGTTATAGTCATCAATAAGCTCATTAACTCTTCTGTAAGATTTTTTATTTCAACTAATTCAGTATCCTTGTATTAAAATGAATTAAGTAGCTTTCCATATATTGAACAAGTAGAAATTTTTTTCTTATATTTGAATTGGCTATCTTGAATCTTGTAGGCTAGGGAGACATCATTTTTTATTTTAGTATATGTAATGCCCCAGAAAATGATATGTTTGGGAGTGTAAAAAAAATTAATAATAATAATAATAAAATTAAATAAATAAAATTAAAATTAAAATTAAAAAAATAAATATTAATTAATTAATTAAACATTATTAAATTGAATAAATTAAATTAAATAATATGATGGGTATATATATGTACATGTATGTATAAAAATTAAGTAATATGTAAGTATATATATATATATATATATATATATATATAAAATATTATCTTAGATATAGATATATATTACATCTTGAAGGTTAGAACCTTTAGGAATTGAACCTTAACTCACAGAACGCCCCCCCAGGATTTCTCTCTACACGTCTTTCAGCTTTCTCACTCTTGTCTCTCTCTCGTCTCCTCTCTCCCACTCTCCTCAATTTCTTAATAAATAGTTGACCGCTCGGAAAACCAAAGATACCGTTGGATTCCTATCTCCACCACTGATATTCCTACTGGAGCAGATTTGTCGTGGAAATGATGTAGGCCCCACTCTTGGAGAAAGGTATACTCCCTTTCTTTCCTTAATTTCTCCTTTAATCTTCTACTAAATTGACAATTGGGCACTACCACAGGATCCTAGTCTCGATCGTCGTCATTTTGGTCGGAGTGAATTTTCAATTTGGGGGTCTTAGGTACCACTCCAAAGTGAGAGTGGGATTTAGGGAATTAAGGAAATTGTTTGTTTTCAGGGGTTTAATTGTTATTTGAAATTTATGAGCCTAGGAAATGTTAAAATAATATTTTATTTAGGGTTGATTTGATTAAATCAGGGTTATTAAATTAGGGCTCAGGTGAGCGCCGCTTGCATCCTTTTGGGATCCCTACTAACGTAGTTTCAAGAAACCAGGTAAGGGGATTAAGTTAAGTGAGTAATTTTATGGAATTTAAATCAATTTAATTGTTATGTTTATATATATAACTTGATTTGAGAATTTGGAGGTTATTTTTTAAAACCCCGTTTGGATTGATTTATTTTTAAAAATTAGGATATATGATATGTAATTTTGTATAAAATGAACGGTGAACAATTGAATATATATATATATATATATATATGAGTTCATTTAAATGTGAAATTGTGTGGCAGATGATCTAAATGGGTTGTAAATTATAAAATACTAAATTGTTAGAGAAATACTGGAAATGCTTGCAAAAATATTGGAACTATTTATGAAATGTAGGAGTTTGAAATAACGGCCAATGGTCGGGTATTATTTGATTGGTCAAGGGTCAGGATTATTATTTGACAGCCGAGGGCTAAGTTTTAATTGACGGTTATATGCCAAGTTGTATTTTGTGGCCGAGGGCCGGGTTTTTGGAAGAACAGGAAATATATGTGAATTGATGTTTTAAATGGTGATTTCTATTATCTAAATTACATGATATGTTTTAGGAACCCTGGGGACCAGTGTATTGTGAGCACGGTACCGTTGTTGGGAATTTGTTATGTGGCCATGTGCACTCACACCTATGTTGAGAGGTGTAGGGTGGCTTTGTTCAATTTACCTACATGAGGAGAATATACTCCCAGGGTAAAGGCAATCAGACCAACAACTAAAGCTTCATATACCTGCGGAGTATGTTAGTAGACAATACAGATGACTATTGTCTGGGTGGATGTGCAAAAAAGAGATGTGACACTTGAATTTGTATGTATAGATAAACAATGGTCAGACATATTCATGAAACCACTTTCAAATGATAGGTTTATACAAATAAGACATGAATTAGGTCTGATGCATAATAGAGAAGTTGCCTAGAGTTACATTAGACTACATAATTAAGGGGGAGCAACTTCAATTAAAATTAACATTTGGTTAAAATTCTTATATTTGACTAAATTTTTTTTTTCTTCTTACATTTGGTATTATTAACAAATGGTTATTGCATCTTAAATTTTTTTTATGGATACATGACACATATTGATGCCCACATAATTTTTTGGACTTTAATGGGCTGGTTTGCTTATCCATGTCTATGTAAATTGAAATGTTGTATATGCTCACATTGAAATTTGTTTCAACAACATAGATATACCTTAGAAAGAAGGAGAAGTAAGTTGAGTGCCACAAGGGGAGATATAATCTCGTAGTACAATTTTGACACATAGGGAAATTTTTTTTTACAAAGATGAGATATATTTATGTTAAAACAATTTTTTATATACCTTTTTGTTGATGTCAAAAGGGGGAGAAGTATATATGTATATACTAGCAAAAAATAGTTTTGAATTAAAGGGGGAGAAGTTGTACTAGCAAAAATATTGCATATTCTACAATGTGTATGAACTTCATTGTGTGTAAATTATACTACTAAATTTTAATTTATTCATTATCTTAGGGGGAGCCTTATTAAGCGTAACTCTTTTTTTACTTGTATATTTGTCATCATCAAAAAAGGGAAGATTGTTGACTCTATGAATCTAATCTTGTTTTGATAATGACAAATTACTTGGTATTTGACCTGTGCAATTGAGTTTTTGAACGGGATCATGATTTAGAATGCATGAATTGTAAGCATGATATGGAAGCCATGAGGAACCTAAAGTACATATCACTTGACTCAATCCATAGAACTAGAAGAGTAAAAGGATGAAGAAGCAAACTTCAAATTCAAGATCTTCAATTGGAATGGGTATTTAGAATTGAATGTATTTATATATGTCATATGATATAATTTGAAGCTCAAATATACCCTAAACAGACCTTAAGACTCATGCATTTCATGAAAAATTCATTTACATTAATTCTAGATTGAATGAAGTTTTAGAGGCAAATTTTAGAGGCCTCGTTGATGAACCCCATGGCCTCATCGACGAACGCATGAAGGCAACTCAACGACGAACAATGTGTTCTCGTTGACGAAAAAATACCGAGAACTCAAAAATCTCATACAGTGCTCTCATCGATGAACTTATGTTCACGTCAACAAATGAGTATTGGGCACTCGTCAACGAACGCATTTCTCTCGTTGACGAGCTCCTTGCATAGAATAGCATTTCGGTGAAAATACAAAGAGATTAACATTTAATCTCCATGATCCAACAGCCAGAAATTAATCTAACGACGAGAACATTATTTAAGCATTCCCAAAACCCTAAAAATACAAGAAGCAAGAGTTCTACAGACCTATTTTCATATCTTGTGCTAAGTGTGCCTCCATTCAAAGATTTTGCCAATACTCTACTGCATTCATACTCTTTGGGAATTATCTCAGCTTTTATGTGAATATTGTGAATGTTTTGAATATATGGTAGGTCTACAAAGTAATTAGGTAAAATTGGTTGATTGACAAAATCACTCATTAGATTGATTAATTGAAAAACATTAAACTAATTGTAACTAGCTTGCAAGTTTGTAATTGAAAGTTTTAAAAATTAGAACTTGAAGGACTTTATTTTTTAAAATACCCAATTCACTCCCCCTCTTGGGTTAACATCGAAATTCACAAGGTCGGACACATTAAACCTGATTAACCACAACTGAAGAAAGACAGGAAAAAGAAAAACAAGGTAATGAAAGCTATATGGGATGATACAAGCTCTAATGAATCGGAGAATGAATCAAGTGAACAAGAAGTTGCCAACATGTGCTTTATGGCGCACAATGCTGAGATAAACTCTTACTATAGTTCATCGGAAGAATCTAGTGGAGAGTCTTATAATGATTCATGTGATAGTATGTCTTCATACAAAGAAATTCAGGTTGAATTATTTGTCTTACACAATAGGTTCATTAAAGTGAATAAAAGGAATATAACCTTGAAAGAACAAATTGAAAATCTTAAAAATCAGCTAGAAACATCTAAAATAGCTGAAAAAGAAAAAGAATCTCATATTGATGATCTAATGAAGAAAATTAACATGTCTCAAGAGTTGGTAAAACTACAAGTAAATGGTGAAAGCAAGAAAGACTTAAAAATTAGTAATCTTGAAAGTAAAATTGAAGATGAAGATAAAATCATTTACAACTTTACTAAAGGAAAAAAGAACTTTGAAAAAATGGTTGGACAACAAAGGATGATTAGTAATAAAGAAGGAATTGGTTACAATGGAATAAGGAATTGGTTACAATGGAATAGAGATAAAAAGAAGAGGAACTTATTTATGGGATACTTTGTAAAAGAAGCAAAATATTATGCTAGTACATCTTCTACAAATATTCATGAACACACTACTTGTTACTTGTGTAGGAATAAAGGACACATAGAGTTTAATTATCCACTTAAAAAGAAGTATGTCAAAATCAAGAATGAATGGAAAGTGAACACTAAAAATAGAGATGACTTAAAAAGAATTAAGATGGTTTGGGTTCCAAAAGTAACATTGTGAATCATTCCTTGTAGGTATGCTTTAGGACCACTCCATCAAAGGAAAAATAGTACTTGGGCAGTGGATGTTCAAGACATGTGACCAGGGATAGAACAAAGTTCACCACTCTAGTTCAAAAAGATGAAGGGTATATAACCTTTGGTGATAACGCTAAAGGTAAAATCGTCGGGATTGGTAAAATAGGTAAAGAACCCTCACTTACAATTGATGATGTTTTGTTAGTGGATGAATTAAAGCATAATCTTTTAAGCATAAGTCAACTTAGTGATAAAGGTTTGACATAGTCTTTAAGCAAGATAAGTGCATAGTTTAAAATCCAAGAAAACATGAAATTCTATTTACAGCTTATAAAGTCAATAATGTATATTGTATAAATCTTGAAAATCTAATTTCTCAAGATGTAACATGCTTGGCTACCATGAATGAAGTCATTTAGCTTTGGCATGGAAGATTAGGACATGCAAGCATGGATCTATTATCAAACATATCTAGAAAGAAGTTAGTCAAAGGTTTACCAAACACAAAGTTCATAAAAGATAAAATTTGTGATGCTTTCCAACTTGGGAAGAAAATTAAAACAAGCTTTAAAAAGAAGAAACATATCTCAACTAGTAGACCCTTAGAACTTATTCATTTATATTTGTTTGGTCCTACTAGAACCCAAAGCATAGGAGGTAAGCAATACGCCTTTGTCATACTCCAAGTTTACCTAGGTACTATTTTTAGCCTCCAATGATGAAACTTGTAACATGTTAATAAATTTGTGCAAGAAATTTCAAAATGAAAAAGGATATAGTGTTTCAAATATAAGGAGTGATCAAGGAAGAGAATTCAACAACAAAGAAATTAAAAAATTTTGTAATGAATATGAAATCAATCATAATTTTTCAGTACCTAAAACTCCACAACAAAATGGAGTTGTTAAAAGAAAGAATAGAACTCTTCAAGAAATGGCAAGAACGATGCTAAATGAACATAAGCTACCAAAATACTTTTGGGTTGAAGCGGTAAATACCGCATGCTATGTGATAAATAGAATATCAATAAGATCAAATTTAAATAAAATTGAAATTTAGAATAGCTACCAAGAAGGGGGTGAATTAGAAGTTTTTAGATTTTTAATTATTATTATTTTAAATTTTTACCTGTTTTAATTCAAACACTAAAAGTACAAAAACAACCAATCAAATTACACCACAAAACTTAAGAATACAATTCAATCATACAAAACTTAACCAATCATTCAACCAATCATTCAAAAATGATATTTCCCTTTAATATAAGTCCTGCAGCTATTTTGTAAAACTTGCTTTGAATGAATTTGTATTACTTTATCTCTTAACCAAGATTTCCGTAAATTAACCAACGTACTCCCTTGTGGGTTTCCGCAAACGGTTAATTAAAACATACTTTCTTAAATCAAGAGATTTCCTTGAATATGATGTATAAGCCATGCAACCTGCACTTGATTCACACAGTATATAATGCGGAAAGTAAAGAGAGTAAGGAAGAAGATGAACACCGAGATTTATGAGGTTCGACTTATTCCCAGCCTACGTCCTCGCCTTTGGTCAATTCCACTAAGTATGCTCTTTTACCGGGCAGAGCAAGCCTTTACAAAATTCCCTCCTTTTAGGTAGAGACACCTCTCCAAGCGAACAATCCTCACTTGGTACAATGATCCAAACAATCCTTGAATCATCAACAATACAAAGAAGTTGCTATAATGATCTGTGTACAAAAGAAACTCTCAAAACAGAGCAGGGTTGTACAAGTTAGAACACAATCAATACTTCAATCAAATAATCAATAAAAAAACTATGAAGCTCAAGTGTTTAGAGATCACCAAGAGTTTGTTTTGAATGAACAAACTTAGAGTATTAATCTTGGCTTTGGTATTTCAGCAGAGTTTCAGAACTTCTCTCCCAGATGGAGTGTGAGCAATAAAAAGCTTTGAGAGATCGAATGCTTTAATTTCAAGAAAGCTGAGTGAATTCTTGATTTTAAAAAAGTATTTATAGGCATTCGTAGCTTAGTTTCCTTGTTCCCCAAGTATCTTTTAGTGGTCTCCGAGTTTTTACAACGTTCATATTTTGAAAAAAAAAACTAATTTTTTAAATTTGCCCGTTGGAGTATAAAAAACAAAAACTCGTGAAGTCAGTCGACTGGACAAGCGATTGGGTAGTTCAAAAAACACAGAATCAATAGGCTCGGCAGGCAACTGGTACCATTCTGTCTCTCAAAAATTATTTCAAGAAATTGTTAGTCGACTAGCAGAACACAGTTCATTTTGCATCAATCGGCTGACTGTCAGTCGGCTGGGTAAGTTTGCCTTGGTTAAGTCAATTAACTGGACAGACAAAACACTGATTTTTCTTTTTGATTTTTCCATTTCAGTTTTACACTTATGATTTGATTTTTCATAAAATATTTCAGGGATTTTAAAATGAGTTTCTTAAGTTTATATTGATCCCTTAAAGAGCTTCATATTTTCTAAATTGTTACTTGATACAAAGTACTTACATCAAGCTTTTCTTAAACAAGATACTTCAAGTCTTTGATAAGCCTCTTGACTTCAAGTCCTTTTTTATCTTTAAGTTTTTAAGTACTGAGGCTTCAGGTCTTCTTCTTTACTGCTTGAAAAGATTTGTTGAAGCTTTCTATTGATATTCATAACTTGTTCTTTTGACATGATAAAAATGCACAGTTTGTTCTCTTAACGATACTTTAATTCATAGCTTCTTTCTCTTGTGTTGAGATATATATTCTTGAAACAAAATCACTCAACAAGCAAGTTATACCAGTGTCATTTGTTATCATCAAAATAAGATTGAAAAACCTCGTTTGGTCAACAAAAACTCTCTATGAACTTTGGAAAGGTAGAAGGTCTAACATTTCTTACTTTCATGTTTTTGGATACAAATGTTTTGTATTAAATGACAAAGAAGATTTAAGTAAATTTGATGCAAAAGCCGATGAAGGTATATCCTTAGGATATGCATTAAAGAGTAAAACTTTTAGAATCTATAACAAAAGAACTCTTACAATTATGGAATCAATTCATATAACATTTGATGAAGAAAATCCTTTCAATAAAACAATAAATGTTGAAAAAGTTCAAAGTACTCAAAAACCAGAAGACTTAGAAATTATAAAAGCAAAAGAAAAGAAAAATGAATCAAATTCAAATAATGATGCTACAGAAAATTCTGAATTACCCAAAGAATGGAAAAAAATAAGAAATCATCCTAAAGATCAAATCATAGGAGAACCATCACGAGGTGTAACTACAAGATCTTCTTTGAAAAATTTATGTAATCATTTATGCTTTCTTATCCCAAGATGAACCTAAGAATGTTGAAGAAGCTCTAAGTGATGAGTCATGGATAATAGTCATGCAATAAGAATTAAATCAATTCGAAAGAAATAAAATATGGAAATTAGTCCCCAAAACCAAATAATCATTCAATCATTAGAACTAAGTGGGTTTTTAGAAATAAAAAGGATGAAAATGGAATTGTGGTAAGAAATAAAGCTAGACTTGTGGCTCAAAGATACAACCAAGAAGAATGAATAGACTATAATGAGACATTTGCTCCCGTAGCTAGAATGGAAGCAATAAGAATGCTTTTAACTTATGCATCACATAAGGAATTCAAATTGTATCAAATGGATGTAAAGAGTACTTCTTTAAATGGTTTTACAAATGAAGAGGTATATGTAGCACAACCACCGAGCTTTGAGGGCATTCAAAATCCTGATTATGTGTTTTAAGTTAACTAAAGCTTTATATGGTTTGAAACAAGCCTCTAGGACTTGGTATGAAAGACTAAGTGGATTCTTACTAGAAAAGAGGTTTTATAGAGGAAAGGTTGATAATACCTTATTTATCAAAACAAAGAAGGAAGACATACTAATAATTCAAATTTATGTAAATGATATCATATTTGGTACAACTAGAATAATCTATGTAAGGAATTTGTTAAATGTATGTAAGAAGAATTTGAAATGAGCATGATGGGAGAATTAAACTACTTCCTAAGTTTACAAATTAAACAAACCAAGAATAGAACTTTTATAAATCAATCTAAATATATAAATGATATGCTTAAAAAATTTGACATGGAAAGTAGTAAGCCCATAGGAACTCCCATTAGCACCTCCATAAGTCTTGACAATGATGAAAAAGGAAAACTAGTAGAAATGAAATACTATAGAGGTATAATAGGAAATCTATTATATTTGACAGCTAGTAGACCGAATATAATGTTAAGCGTATGCATGTGTGCATGATTTCAATCTGCTCCTAAAGAATCTCATCAAATAGCTATGAAAAGAATCCTAAGATATTTGATAGGAACAATTGATTTAGGATTTTGGTATCGAAGGATACCGGATTCAAAATGATTAGTTATTCAGATGTCGATTACGCAAGTTATAAGATTGATAGAAAAAGTACAAGCGGGACTTGTCACTTTCTAGGATGATCTCTAGTATCTTGGTTTTCAAAGAAACAAAACTCCATAACTTTATCTACTGCTGAAGTTGAGTGTGTAGTAGCAGGGAGTTGTTGTGCACAAACATTGTACATGAAACAATTAAAAGACTTGAAGTATTTAGCTATTCCAATTAAATGTGATAACACAAGTGCGATAAACATTTCTAAAAATACAATATCATACTCAAGAACTAAACAAATTGACATAAGATATCATTTCTTAAGAGATCACGTGCAAGAAGAGGATATAATGCTTGCTTTTATAAATACAATTGACCAATCGACATATATTTTCACAAAACCTCTTCTAGAAGAAAGATTTATATCAATTAGAAGAGAACTTGGTCTATTACACAATAGGGAAGTGGTTTAGAAAGAATACAAGAAGAGAAAAGGAGAAAAATTGAAAATTCTGGGGTGTCAAGCGACTAAGTCAGAATTCCCAGTCAACTGACAAGCCTCTGGGTTGCTGAATTTCATTTTTCAGTCAATCAGGCGACTGACTTCAAGAGACCCAGTTGACTGGATCATAGGGGTTTGTAAATTTTTAGTGCGAAAACCCTAAGTTCCTTCATTCTGGTCAACTGGACTCTACTCCTCCACTCACCCAAAACCTCTTCTCTTCCATTCCCCTTGATTCTAAACCCAAAATCCTTCTTCCAAACAAGTAAAAATCATCTTCTCACATCTACCCATTTTGGATTTCTAGGGTTTCTACCAATATTTGTTCACAAATATGCCGAGAACCAAACGGGCCTGCCAATTAAGGTTCTACCTTCGGACAAGAAGAAGATAACCTAGATCAATGGTCGGTTACTCCGCAAGCCGAACAAGGTATCGTCTTCATCTTTGTGCAGCTGATCCTATACTTGGTAAGATAATCGACACCACTTTCTTTACAGGCGATTTTTCGAATATTTTACCGATATTCAGGGCAATAGGTTAGAAAAATCTAGTAGTCTATCAAGCAAAGGGTCTATACCCTAATCTTGTTAAAATTTTCTATGCCAACATGACTCAAAATCAATTGGTTCTTTCCACCAAAGTTGGAGGCCATAAAATTTCCTTAACTCCTCAAACCTTGGCCCCTATTCTTCATATTGACTGAGGTGACTTTGAGTGTCCTACATTTTCCCGTACTTGGATTATGGATCAAGGATTCACACCCAAGGAATTCTTACCTTTGATTATGGTAGAAGCACCTGAACAATTCAGAACTCCTCCCAAGTACACTCAGCTAAACCTTCAAGCTCAAATTCTTCAAAAAATCATAACCTAAAACATCACACCTCAGGTTGGATCACATAATTACATGTCATATATAGATTGCTTTATTATGTGGTGTCTTTTGAAAGGAAATAAACTTGACTTGTCCAGTTTGCTTTTAAAATGGATGTGGACAAGGTTGGAAGCTCATCGAGTTACTCTTCCTTATGGAGCCATTCTCAATATGTTGTTCTCTCATCTTAGTATCATCAGTCTGAATGATTTTTTAATCAAAAGAACTCGATATGATTTGTTCAATTCTACAACTCTAAAACAGATGAGATATGAGAAGCATGACCAGGGTTGGTTTCTAAGGGGAAGAAGACCACCTAAGCCAGCCCCCGAGCAAGCTCCACCTCCTGAATTGCAGCCTAAACCACAACCTAATGCTCCTTCATGGTTCATGTCCTTCCATCATCAGTTCACCACTTTTAGTAGTGACGTACGCTTAGGACTTCAATCTCTTCAAGAAAGTCATTCCTCCCTTCAATCTCATATTTCCTCCATTGATCAAATATTTAACCGTTTGGAACATTATCAGACTAGTTCCTCACGTTATCCAAGTGATGATGCATCAGATGAGGAATCCAAGGAAGAGAAAGCTGAAGGAAATGATGATAGTGTTGGTGATGATGATGATGATGCAGCTGCTGGTGATGCTTGATGATCTTGTTATGCTATGTATTTCAGTGTTCTATCAGTGTTTTTGTTATCTCTTTATTATATATATATTCAATTTGTTTATGTTTCAGATTGTATTTCAGTTTGTTGTTTTTGGTATGTATCTCAAGTTGCCTATGACACTATGTACACATTTGGCTTTCTATGAATATCATTTTGTGTGTATAACTTTGTGTCTACTTTGGACTTTTGATTGTTTCTTTTTCTTTTTCACTTTTTGATTGATGTCAAAAGGGGGAGAATGATTTAGCAAAATTGCGATATTAAACAAACTTGAAATATATGATGAAATAAAATATATTAATGATGAAATTAGAAGTTGAAATTAATTGATGAAATTGAAATATGAAATATGAAATATATTGATGATAAAATCTGAAGTTGATATTATTGAATAATTATTATATTATCAAAACATTGTCAAAAATATGCTTATTGTAAGAGGGAGCCTTATCAAGGTTCACTCACTTTTACTCCTTATTTGTCATTATCAAAAAGGGAGAGATTGTTGGCCAAACATGGTTTACTAATCTTATTTTGATGATAACAAATAAAAGGTCAGTTAACATGTTTTGTTACAAGTGATGAAACTTCAGGAATCAAGTCATTAAAGCTCAAATTCAAGTGAACACAAAGCTCATTACAAGTCTCCATGAAAAAGATATGAAAGCTTGAAGATCATAAGAGCATGAGTATCGAAGAGGAATAGCTAAAATCTTAGAGGATTTGAAGCTCAAAGACAAGATAAACTAAACAAAGGACAAGCATAAAGATTCCAAGCTTAGAATGTGTCTTAAAGTCTTAAGAAAGTCTCTATGTATATACTTCATTTAAATTATGATTAGATTGAATTTGAAGCTCATTAGGAATCTTATTGACTTAGAGACCATGTTTTGAAAAACCCCGAAAAATACTTTTCAAAAGTCTTAAATTATTTTGGGGAAACCAAAAGAGCAAAAAGAATTTGGAAACAATATTGAAAAATTGGTTGTTTGGTCTGTCCAGTCGACTGACAAGGTTTTCCCAATTAACTAACAAATATTTGGACTGATTTTGAAACAACTCGAGAGGACCCAGGCGACTGACTCATGTGTTCCCAGTTGACTGACTCGTTCTAACTTTGAAAATCTCAGTGTTTTAAATGGATCCAGGCGACTAACTCCTATTTCCAATCGACTGACTCTTCGAGATTTTAAATTTTAAACGTAACAAGAAGTTTCCAAATTTGATTTTTTTGATTTCTAAACGTTATAAAAATTTGGGAAACACTCCAAGTCACTTGGGGAGCACGAAATACTCTTGATTAAACATCTATAAATACTCCCCCCCACCCCCCCCCCCCCCCAAAGGCTAAGGATTCAAATACACCAAGCAATTACAGCAACCAAGCTTTCTTACTCTCAAAACCCTCAATACCTCAAAAGCTATCTTGTGCAATTACTTTCTGAATTTCTCTACTAAGATTTTCTACGAATCTCTTACAAAATTCTGAGCTTACTTTGAATCCTTTCAATTTAGAAAGAAAGCTCACGGTGATATACTTCTAAAGGCTTCAAATTCTTTCAATTGTTATTTTTAATTAAACTATATTTTAGTGCTTAATTTTTGTACTAATTAGCTCTTGTTGAGAGTGTCTTTGTACACCAAAACTTGTTCTTGTTTTGTAGACAGTTCAAGTTCTTGAATCATTGTTGGACCAAACGTGAGGTATCGTTTGGAGAGGCGAACTCTAGCTTATTGAATGAGAGATTGTAAGGTTGCTCCTACTTGTACAGGAGTGGTTATAGTGAAATCCTTGGGCGGTTTAGCCTAAAGCGAGGACGTAGGCAAGTATCGCTAAACCTCATAAAAACTCTTATCTCACTCTCTTCCCTACTCTAATTTAATTTTTCATTCATATAAACTGCGTGGTTGGATTTTAATTTTTTATTCTTAAAAACTACGTGGATTGGAAATTAAATAAACCAAGGATTAATTTGATTTTTAAATTGCAGAAACCGAAAGGGAGTACGTTGATTGATCAATAACATTGTGAAACCATAAAGGGAGTACGTTGATTGATTAACACCCAAGACTTATTAACTAAAAGTTTATTTAAAATTTGAGTTTTTGAAAGAGTGTTGAAAGTTTGAATTGTGTTTCATATTGATTAAACAAGTACACAAATATAGGGCTTCTTATCAGTAAACATATTATCTCAAACTCTACTTTGAGTTACAAAAGTGCTGAAACTTTGAAAGCATTGCTGAATTCTTTATCTATTGTGGATTGTGTTGTGATTGTGTTGATTGGATTGTGTTGAGGTGTTGAACGAGATATTCAACTTGGTACATATATTCATAAAAGTTTTGAAAAGTTAATTTTTTGCTGAACTTGTAATTAAAAAAAAAAAAAAACTTTGCTTGAGTGATTGCTGAACTTAAAATAAGTCAAGAAAGAATAAATCAAAGAAATTAAAAAGAATTTTTAAAATCCCAATTCACCATCCCCCCTCTTGGGAATACACCTTCCTTTTTAATATGATTATATATGAACCCTAAGCATATAGGAACCTTAGATCCTATCTAAATCATCCATGTAGCAATCTTTGAAGGAAAATCCTCTGATCCCCCCAATCTACTGATCTCCAAATTCAAAAATAGTAACTTGCGCCGAACAACACAGTCAACGATTACCCCTCATCCTACAGACTTCTCTTTTATTCCTCGCTTCACTATACTTTCCTTGGTGCATGTGTTGCACTCAAAATATGAGCCACATCCCCAACAGGTGTTGTCATATGTAGACTAAGCATGAATAATGCATAGATGTCCATAGATCAAGTATAACTAGATCCATGCACATGAAATGACAAATGGTCACATGTTAAGCATAGATGATAAATGCCCCAGATTGGACATAAGAGACAGATGCTCATGGGGATCATGGGTTGATGGAGTTTTACACATTAAGCATAGTCAATGGCATGTTAGCAAATTGAGCATAGAGAGGCGAGGGCACAAGTAAGCATAGTCGGAGGAATGCTTAAAAAATGAGCATAAGCAAAGGAGTACCCAAAATTAAACATGGATGTGAAGTAAAAAGCCTATATAAAGATGTTTTACATTACACATAAGTGAATGCTCGCAAGTTAAGCTTGGAGGGTCTCAAGATCATAGATTAAGCATTAAAAAAGGTACTCACAGATTGAGCACAAATAAATAGATGCCCCAAATATAGAAATATAATGAGGTCCTACAAGGATACTCTTGGTGAAGCATGAACAGACACTCACAAATGGAGTTTAAATGATCACGTGATGCTCAAATATGGATATAAACAAGGCAAAATTAGTGTTTATGAATAGAAGATTTTATAAATTGAGCATGGAAAATAGATGCTCATAGATTGCAGGATGATAAGCACATAGAAGGATGCTCCCAATGGAGCATAAATGGATGCTCACAAGTTAAGCATAGATTATGGCTTTATGTTCACATTTTGAGCTTATATAAATATAGGTTAAGCATAAATTGGTGCCTATGAGTAAATGGATACACACATATTGAACATGATAGATGGAATGTAGATGCTCACGGATTAAGCATGGACTAATAGGGGGATAAATAGGCAAGCATAAATGGGAAGGTGCTCATATATTGAGCATAAATAGATAGATATTATCATATTGTGCATTGATTGCAAAGTTTCCCTAGATTAAGAGTGCAGGGATAGGTGCTCACAAATTGAGCACTCACAAAGGGGTGCCCCTAGGTTAAAGATGGATAGAAGGGTGCCTCACAAATTGAATCCAAATTAATGAATGCTCACACATCAAGCATAGATGAGAAGGGTGTTCATAGACTGAGCTAAGGTGAATGATAATATATTGAGCACAAATAAGAGAGTTGTCCCCCTAGATAAGGAGATGGATAATAGATGCTCATAGGTTAAGCATGGGGGTATAAGTGGAGTACCCTTTTTTTTTATTAAACAATGCATCCTAACTCTAGGATAAAACAAATTGCACACTAAAGATATCACAGTTAGGGAATTAAGCACACATAAAATACAAACTACAATGGATAGGTAAGCTTACACTCATATGGAGAAGGAAAAGGTCTATGTCCCAATATAGTAGGTCCCTAAGCATAAGAATTACACCCCAAAGCTCTATCCAAAGGTTTGGATTTTTATGGCTCATTATATGAGACTAGGATTTAAACCCTAACAATGGTAGCTTCCCAGTTTGTTTTTGCATGCCTTAAGGCTAGCAAAGTTCTCATCTGAACCCATTACAAGTTATAAATGAACAAGATACATCCAAAGTAAAATGTTTCAAGTGCCCTTTAAGGGACTCATGTCTCTCAAGGGCTAACACTACTGCATTTTGCATGTTGTCAAGCTACTTGTCAAACCTTGTGGTTGAGGAATTTCATCATAGTACTCCACATGACCGATTCCATTATAAGGCTATTATTGATATACTCTGATTAAATTGTTATTGATTCCATGGTGCAACATATTATTATTGTTGCTGCTACTCTATGTGTATGTGGCGACTCTGGAGCAATAGTTCTCCAGTCATGCCCTCTATCATCCCTCTGTATACTCAAGCTATAAGACCCAAAAAGAAGAAGAAGAAGAAGAAGAATCATCTAGTATGGGCACCACTATGTGTGTGGGAGCTGTAAGCTCATGATGATGATGATGATAGTTCGTATCAAACATGATAATGACTCCAAGAATTAGGAATCAAACTTCATAAGGATGCAAGCATAAAGAAATGGTGTATATACTCACTTAACTCGACCTTTCCTCCCTAGGGTTTTGAAACTTTCGAACATGAATCCTCCCTTTGAAGATTTTTTTTTTTTTTTTCAAGCCCCTAAACATGGATGTAAAGTCTAGAGTTAGTCTAGATGCTCACAATAAAGATACCTTATGATTCTAGTGTACATCTAAAGAAAAACAAGGGAACTAACATAAGCCACTCAAAATATAAAAAACTCATTGGCAATGTGATGGTTTCAATGAATTACACAAGACTTAACATGCATATTTAGTTATTAGGTTGAGTAGATACACAAACAATTCAAACTATCATAACACATTTACTTAGGTATATAAAAGTACCAAACAAATTTCCCAGTGCATTACAAGGATGTTGTGATGTCAACTCCATAACAAGAAATAATGAAAAAAAAAACAATAAACAAATGGTTATTCATCTTAAAGGTGTCATTTCTAGGCACAACTATCTTGCTAAATCAACAATGAAATTTAAATTCACTACTTATGAACTTATAGGTCATAAAGGAGAAAGCTTGCTAGTTGGTATACCATTTTTGGGAAGGGAGGGTTGGACGCTGACTATATCAATTCTCTATACTTTGACTCTCACATGCCATTTGTCACAATCACAAAAGCAGCAGAAGCTGACTATATCAATATCTCTACACTATGACTCATGGCATTTGTCACAACCATTAAGTGCATAATGGCATGCAAAGGCAAGGCACAAACTGTGAAAGGCTTGATAAAATATATAGAGTGATACCAATAAACTATATGGGATTAAAGAGTGGAACTTTATAAATCCCCTCACCAAAGGCTTTTATAGTGAAAATGGTATTTGAAACATTGAAAGGGACGCAACTAGGCCTATTAATTGAGCTAATAATGTCATAGATACATATCTTGAATTATTCATGTTTAATAATTACTAACCAAATCATAGACTCATTTGATGTCTAGTGCTGCATGATTCCTTTCTTTGTTAAGAAAGCGCACACTACCAATTAATGAAGTTGAGAATGAGCTCTAAATGGGCTAACAGCCTTTTGCGATGGTTTGATGTCACTAGTGAGGAGTTCAACCACATGGATGTGAGGGTGGGACTACTCGTTGACTTTTTGAGTCTGATCATTGTTTTGATGCTAACAAAGCACTCATATTTTATGTGTGTATTTAAGTGTTTGAGCAGGTTTACATTTCAGCACACACAAAAGGGAAAGAAAATGAAAGTCACGAAGGACTTCAAGCTTATATCGCGTTGCGTATTCTATGAAAAACAGAAGAGTAAAGGAAAAGAAGACATAATCGATTTGAATTGTAAATGCATTTAATTTAGATTGGTCTATAATAATTGCATGACTTGCATGATGTAAATGAAAAGTTCAAACGACCATAGACATACCTTAGGGAACCTAAACTCTAATCAAAAAACTAGTTCATAAAAGCTAAAATCATACAAATTTTTTTCGAAAAGCTTTTGGGTCAAATAAAGCTAAAACTTGGGTTTTAAGCTGACCTCGGTCGACTGGCCCCACAATGAGTAAATATGCTCAATTGACCAACCCTTTATAAATGGCCTCATTTGAATGCATCAGTCGACCAGCCAAAATTGTACAGAGACTACTCAGTCGACCGACCAGCATATTTTGGCCTATTGAGTAGTCCCAGCCGACCGACCATTTAGCCTTAGAATGGCTCAACCAATCAGCACTATTCACTCAATCGACCAATCATCAACCCAATCAACCGAACCTACGAAGGAATAGGGAATCGCCAAGGTTAGCCAACCAACCTCTTCCTCAATCAACCAAGCCTCATAGAATTTCAAATTTTGACTTGAAGTCAGTCGACCGACCTTCTCAGGTTTGACTATTTTTTAGCGCTAAAACATGTTTAAATTTTAATTAAATAAATGTAAAATACCCTTCATATCCCTAAACGGTCAGATTTTCTAAAAGTCTATAAATACCCCCTCCATAACTCATTTTTTAAACAATGCTTAGATTATAAATCCTCTAAATATTTTTATGCTTTATTGATTCGTACTCTCTTACTCTTTTCTTTGAAAAACCTTTTTGTAAGAGAGCATTTGATTTCTCTTTGTTTGGGCATTTAGTTTAACATTAAGAGCATTTACTCTCACTTAAGCATTCATTTTGAAAACCATTTTGAGAGTAAGCTTAGAGTTTCACCCAATTATTTCCAAAGATATTTGATGGTAAGCTTAGAGTTTCTCCCAATTATTTCCTTGATAAATATCTTTGGGGAGAACTTGTCTTTATAGCTTATAGATCTTTGCACATCTATTGCAAGATTCAAAAGCTCATACTGTATTTATTGCAAAAAATATTTTTGAACATAAATCCTAACTTCTCTAAACACTTTTCATTGCTAAATCCTTGCTGGAAAAAATATTAGTGACATTTAGATCTTTGAAGTTCTTATTGCATATTTCACCTCACATCAAAGATCATTTTTACAAAATCTTCTTGACAGCAAAACCCTAGTTCTCCTACACTTTTCATTGAAAAATATTTTGGAGAAATATTTATTAGGATTTGAATCTTTGAGTATTCATCATATACATTTTTATTCAAAGATTGCAAAATTATATTGAGAAAAACACCCACTCCACTGAACTTAAACTCATATCATAAAAGAGTGCATCTAGAACTTTATTGTTGTACACATCTGCTTATTTTGAGAAACATTTCTTTTGTACAAAAATTTTATATCTTTGTATTCCAGGCATAGCCTGAAGAGGTATACACCATCCTACAAGGTGTACCGATTTGGCTCTAACCCGATTAGGTGAGGTAGGAGGTGCACCATCCTGTAAAGTGTGTACAGTTTGGTTACACTCGGAAAGTGAACCGAGGTATCTGCACCTCGTAAGGAGAACTGGTTGTGGCTCATCCCTATAATTAAGCTGAGGTGACTCCACCTCGTAAGGAGCACTGGTTGTCGCTCAGCCCTGTAATTGAGTTGGGGAGTTTCTACTCCATAAGGAAAGTTGTAAACGGCATCGCTCTACCCGATTAAGTGAGAAAATAGTAGAATCCTCTTGTTTGTTAGCTTGAAACGACGACGTATGCTGATTTGGCCGAACCTCAATAAAAATATTGTGTTTCTTTTTCTCTTAGTTATATATCTTTCCTGCACATGTATGTTTATACATAACTTACTATGAATGATGTGCTTGATTTATATATTTCTATATATTGTCATTTGAATTGGTAAATGCTTAGAGAGACCTTATGTTAAGTTATTATGATTGTGGATCTTAAAATAGAGATAAATTGACTTAGGAAATTTAAATTTTCCAATTCACCCCCATCTTGAGAATACACCATTCCTCTCACTACCTCTAAGGAAAATGGCCTATATCTTTAGATATTATGAGCATCTAAAAAAGGGCATGGCTAGAATACACAAATCATTGGATATGCCCTGGTGCTAAATGAAAAGGCAAACAAAATATTAATTGTTAAGGTTTTTAATCAAGATTCAAGTTTGCGATCTATCTACTTGATAAGTTGTGTTGTATCAACCTATTATGTCATGCCATTCAAATCCATAAGAAATCAAAGCTTATACATTGATCTCTTGTCAAACTGCTGGAAGTACTATCAAAACCTTTTGAGTTTTTCTTTTGGCGCTACAAAGGAATTCACCCACATGGACATGGGGTGGGACTACCTTTAACGCAGATTTGGCCTAAATCTTTAGAATGTTATGATCATCCATGAAAGGGGAATGGCTAGAATAACACAAATCATTGGATATGCCTCAGTGCTAAATGAAAACGTGCACGCAAGATTAATTGCTCAATTATTTTTTATCAAGATTCAAGTTTGAGATCTATTTACTTGATAAGTTGTCATAAAGCTCATTTATTTCCATCATTTATTGTATTTCTTTTATTTCTTACACTAACAAAGTCATGGATTGATTCAATGTCTAATACTACATTGATCCCTCCCTATATTCAAAATAAGGCAAAATGCCAATTAGTGAACTTCTGAATAAGCTCTAAATATGCTAATAACCTTTGCCATATTTTGATGTGGCTACACAACACATTCACCTACATGGATGTGGAGCTGAGACTACCTCCAATGAAGACTTGTCTTTAACCTTTACAATGTCCATATGAATTCATGACAAGGGAATGGCTAGAATGCACAAATGGACATATGCCCTGGGGCTAGAGAAAATTCCAAAGACAATATCAACTCTCACAAATCCTTTATCATGTTTGAGAATTCAAGTCCAAAAGAAATAAAATATACTTTGATCTCTCTTCATATTGCTGGAAGTTGTATCAAAATCTTTTTGAGTTTTTATCTGATATTTTCATTGTTCAACCTTTCTTGAAAGAAAAAAATTATCATATGAAAACCTTAAAAAAACCCTTAACGCAATGCATGCACACACATTTACATGCATAGGGCAAGATTGGGCTGTGTTTGCATGCATGGTGCAACAGCTATCACTGAAATACTTATCTTAAAATAATTTCAAAACTCCTATCTCCTTCTATAATCAAATTAACCATATCTTTGCAAGTCAATGCTAATTGCCATATTTCCAAAGACCTATACCATCTGCCAACGGTCGGTCAGTCTTCAGGTACAACGGCATGATTTGTTTTTATGGCAGCATATATTCCATCTATCAGATAAAGCTCTTATTTTCATCTTTTATTAAATTTATTTTATTTCCTACACACGCGACCATGTCTTACAACTATAAGTTATGTTTCCTAAAATTAGACTGGGCTACTAAATCGAATTCAACTAAACTGAGTTATGGTAATTGCCATACCCCACATTTGGGATTGCCTAAAAGGGGCATGGCTGATAATTCTTTACTTTTCTTTTCTTTTCCTTTTTTTGGGTTTTTATGCCTATAATAATATAACCACATGAGCCTTAACCTATTCAGCTTTGTTGGAGCAAAGGAACAGCAGCTCTACACCATTTGCATATAGAATAAGAAACTCCCCAGTCCCCCTCCCCTAACAGGTTCAATCCCTCACTTGGCTGCACCAAATATGGGCTATGATAGTGTGTTTAAGCTCATTCTACCTTAACTTGCAAGCCAATGTTTGGTGTGCAAGAATATACTCAAATAGAATGAAATTGGTCTTTATATTGTCATCTAATTTTCATTCCATTCCCCCTCTTAATTCATTCATTCCACCCCGAATCCATTCCATTCCTGCATACCAAACAAGTTGAAAGAGGTTTCACACTGATACCCCCTATGCACGTATAAGCCACATCTTTGACTGCTACAGATCACTCGGATAAGGATGGCATGCTAAAAATATTTGGCTGGCTGATGAGTTCGCTTACAACATCACTATTTGAAAATTAGCCACGCTGGCCCCCTTTGTTATGCCTCAAGGTGGGGATAGAAGAGTTACATTTTTTTTAAGGATGCAGGGTTAACTCTGACGTTCTTCCTGCATTTCTTTGAAAATTAGCACACAGATAAACCTATTTTTACCTAAAGGTTAAGAAAAATATTCACAAATTCTATACTCAATAACAAGGTAATAGTCATACAAGTTTCCTATAATCGACATCAAAAACTGGAACCAGCAAGTACTCTGTGAGCACCATACATCATACGCAACCCAAATCCTATATAAACAGGAATCACATTGATCAAGTCAACCATCCCATCATCTGATATGATGGTATCTTAATTAAATGCCTAACAGTCTTAGCAGATAAGGGTATCTATTCCAAACAGGAAACTCTTTGGGTGATGCATGCAATCATTTTAGTTTCTTTAAAATGGGCCTGCATATTTTATTAAAATTGCAACACTTGGTTTCCTTAATCAAAACCTAAACTAGAATCTTTATATTTAAAATCAAAGCCTCACTGAACATAAAGCCCTGCATCAAAGGACAATGATCTTCAAAATTGGTTTGTTAATTAGCAGTTGACTGGTAGCATACTGCCACACCGTCAGGCTTCGGAAGATCAAATAATAAAATAGCATAACTTGGTGACCAGTGCTGTTTTATCTTATCCTACCCTTCAGAATTATGAATCTTCATGTTCCTTAAAAGGGGAGCAGCAAAAATAAAATTTTGTACCTAATATAAAAGAATTCTGGTCATTGAACTAATTTCCTCTACCCAAGCTAGCTACTCAACTCAACAAAATCTTATCCCAGAAGACATATTAAGGAAAATAAACAAAGAAACAGGCACAATGTGTGCCAAATTTATACACAATAGGGGAGCAAACAAGCAACACAGCTAGGAAAGATTGAGAAGCAAGCCACCAACAACTCCAACACCAGGGCACAAGTACAACAATTACATGGGACACAGGTGACCTGAAGGCAATTACTGTATAAAGCCTTCTTTTCTCATCTGCCAGAGGAGTTTCACATTTCTTACCATATTTATTGTAAATCGGGAGTCGATAACATAATATTTTAGTATGATCATGAACTTATGCCAGGATTAGTGTATCCAGATGTGCCAGAAAATTATGAAAGCACTGAAACAAGGCATAAGGAAACATGCATAGCACGGGTGATGTGCCACAACCCTTTATAGACAACAGCAACTAAGGGAAGTATATCAGTGTATTGTGAAATATGTCCCAGGACAAATTTGAAAATATTGGACAGCTGCAGCAGCAAGCTGCTCATCCACCGACACACACACACACACAGCAATCTATCCCTCCTAACAACCAAATCCAGCTTCAGATACAAAGCACCCTTTTGTAACCAAAAGCATATGCATCTGGGTGTTGCTTTAAAAAAATCAATAACTGAACCAGAGTCACAAGCTTACAGATTGTAAGGCTTTGCGCAAGAACCATAAACTTCATTTATTTTGGATGGTATTTTTTTTTTTTTTTATGTATACACCACCAATGTTGAAACATGATTTAATTTGACGTTGGCAGAGGAGAATAGTCAAAAATTGCACCTAGAAAATTATATTTTTTATTACCATTATTCTTCTAAAAGCAATATGCCACATTCCTTAAGGTGCATTTTGTTTGGTGGCTACGATATACAGGATTGGATTTGTTTGGTGGCCACGATATACAGGATTGGACAACTGGACAAGCTACGATTAATATCTTGTCCATGTTTGAAGTGCGACATTCAATTGAATAGGCTAGTTCAAAAGACCAAAATACCCTTTCTTTTAGATCAAACCTCTCACCTCAATTGATCCCCTTTCCCATTATTTTTCTTTTCTTTTTCTTCAGTTTTCCTCACTTTCCCAAATTTTCAAGGTAAGCAAACAAACCAAGATTTCCCCTTTTGTTTTTCCCTTTGCCAATCAGACAACAGCCCTTCCTAATTTTTTTCTTCTTTTAATTTCTATTTATTTTTTCTTCCATTTTCCCTCTTTCCTTATTTTCCCTACACTTTCTCTAGATTTTCTTGGGAACCAAACAAGGGAAATCTCATTTTCAAAGAGACATACAAAAGCAAGGGAGAAAGCCCATGAGCTTGGGTTGACAGCTGCTGCACTTCTTGCACCAGTGCACATAACCACCAACCCCATGGGCAGATGCATCTACATTTCCTTCACCAACCAGCTCAACAAATCCCCCCCCCCCCCCCTCCCCTCCCCTCCCAAAAAAACTTCATTTCCATGTTTCTTCTGCAAAATGATACTCCTAAAGAAGAAGTTCCGGGGAGGTGGGGGGTTGGTGGGAGGAAAGAGTGGTTTTTCTGGAGACAATAATCGCATGGGGGGAGGGGCACCATATCTATTTCATTTTATTTTCTGACCAGCCAGGGCCAGTGGGGGGTGATGGGCCATCCCTATCCCAGATAAAGTGGCTAAGCCCTCCCTTCTTGGCTAGTCCTGTCATACTGGTGTGTTTCATTGAGCATCATCTAAGAGTTCTTAGCTTAGGCTAGGCTAGCCTAGCCGCCCAACCAAACGCACCCTAAAGCCACAAGCACTTAGTGAAAAAACTAATTCCACTTCAAAAGACCAGCAATACTACTTATATACATATATATTTAAAAAACAACATATAAAAGAAACTCTGAACATTTCATAAAAGATTTTATTATATTTTGACAGCTCAAAATTATATAGTCAACTCCTAAGATGTTTTGATTAGAACACTAAAAATTGGTGTTCTGACATTAGAACTAAACCAGAATGACTGATGGGACCAGTACACATGTATGAAAAAATCAAGCTAATTATGCCCATAAAATATTAACAAGAGAAAATTAAGCAAAACATAAACAAAATGAGAGGGAAACTAAAATTTCATCAAGAAATCTAATTTAAATCAAATATGTGCACAAAAAACAAAATTACCAGCAAACCAGTTCAGATGGGGGTGGGAAAACAAAAGGCAAAAGCAAAATAATAACATAAAATGGTTATATAGCAAAAATGAGAAACCATTAATTTGTGTAACTCAGTAAACATATGGTATATCTACCGAAACTCTATAGGAACATTGCCAAAAGATGATTGATGAACAACAATTTAAAATAAAATATGGATAGAAGACCTCATCACCCCACATTATAAACTCAGAATTTACTTGAATTCCCGCTTTTAAAAAAAATGAGTACATGTGTATCAATGTCACATGGGACAGATCTAAGCTTTACTTGTATAAACATAAAACTAAATCTGTGCAACATTTTCCAAACAAAAAGAATAGATACTAATGAAGAAAAGCGAGTTAACACCTTGGCGGTTCACTAACACTACATCTGTTTGGTATCATACTTTGCTCACAAATATTGAAACATGTTATGTGATAACTAGGTACTAAACCAAGCTGTGTTAAATTGAGAGATAAAGAAAACCCAAATGGCCAAGAAACTGAGCCTGTAAGACAAACTAGGAATGAGGCAAAATGGATTAACCAAACATAATTGCATTGTCCCCAACTTCCCTTCAACTAAAATCAATTAATTTCTAGAGATCTTGTGGTTAATTAGAACTGAAGTGTGAATGAAATTAGTAAATAAGGAAGTGGAAAGCTCATTACAATGCTAGACCTGCAAGTACCTTTGATCACAAATAAAAGGTTCTGATTAGCAAGCTCTGAACATGACCAAGGAAACAGCAAAAGCAGTTTGCATCCAAGATCTCATGCCCAACATTTCACCCACGATGAGAAAGCAATAGAGCAATGCCAAATAAATCAATCTTCGACAATTGGACATGTCTTCAGAAAGTGGCATTACACAGACAACATAGGCATTGCAAATCAAAATATTTATTTCCATAACTGTTTCTCTTTAATCAGTTATTGAAGTGGAACTAACCAAACCATATGATCTTTGAAAACCCAAACCTGGAAAAGGACATGATCATGGTGAGCACCCTTGTTTCACTTTCCTTTTCACCGCATAAAAGCCCATTCTCTATAAATCCAGGGTCAAACATAATTGCAATAATCTAGGTATAGCACCAATACACGATAAGATAAGGGAGGGGCAGCTTAGAAGGTTTGGTCATTTGAAACATAAGCAAAATAGTGCACCAATAAGGCGAGTGAGCTAGTTATTTTATTGGTATTAGAAGGGATATGGATAAACCTAAACTAACATGGAATGGGATGGTGAGGAAGGATTTAATAGCTCTTAAGCTATCCGAGGAAAATGTCCTCGATCACGTGAATTGGCGAAAAAAAGATTCATGTAGCCAAACCCACCTAGTTGTTGTTGTTGTTGTTGTTGTATAAAAGCCCACACTCTCCTAGAATATGTTTGAATGTGGTTCCATGTTGACTCTCACTTCACCTCAATGAAGCCGAATATCATAAGGTACACAAGTACCCCTAATTTGATATATTATTCATTGCTAGCACTTGATGGATGACCTAATGCTCTTGGCTTTCTCCTATTCTCTTGTTCTTTTCTTTACTCTATCAGCATTGACACTTCCAACCATCCAAATCCTCCTCAGCTACTACGAAAAACACAACATTGTACATAAGTGACAAAATTGAAATGCATCCCCTCATACACATTTCTAAGAATAACCGACCAAGCATTTGATTTTCCTTCCTTTTTGGGGTGAGTGGCACCCTTTTTGGGGAAGGGGGCAAGAGAGATTCAGACTAGTATATCCTAACTACTTGGGGTGGATTAGAAGTCTACAAGAATCCTCTTTATCAATTAAACCTTACTTATGTAGGTTCATTACCTTGCTCAAATCATAGCTTGAAGGAATTTTTTTCTCAGCATCTTTGTTCAAGCCCTTCATGTTCTTTTCATCCTTCCAATGCCTTCAACATAAGTGTAATTACACATCCCCATTGCACATCACAAAAGCAACTTTCAATCAATTTTTGCTCCTAAAAATTCAATTCATTTCAAAATGCATGCATATCCGGGGGGGTAGAGGAGGGAGAATTGAACACAAATAAATCTTAACTACTTCAGTTTTCCAAATATATCTATAAAGGAACAAATATTAATTTTATATTGAACAAAAAAATGGGTCCAATCTTTGTGTATTTTTAAAATAAAGTAAAATATCCTCTGATTCGATCTCCTTGAAAATGGATCTACCGATTCAAGAGCTTAATAAGTTTGTTCCCAAACAAAGCAGTGGTAAATCTTCCGAAAGATCAATTTGACGATCTTCAAAAGTTGAATTTGCTTAATCTTGGATCAATTTGACAAAATCTATCAATTTGAGGGCTTGAAGCGCATGTTTCTAAAGACGATTGTGGATCTTCCAAAGGACTGATTTGATGATCTGTAGAAGTTGGCTTGATTTGACGATGTGTAGAAGTTGGGCTTACTTAATCTTAGATCAACTTTGCAAAATTTGTCGATTGGAGGGCTTGGAGAGCATGTTCCTGAAGACGATGGGGGATCTTCCAGAGGATCGATTTGATGATCTGTAGAAGTTGGGTTTGCTTCATCTTGATCAATTTGACAAGATCTGTTGATTTGACAAAGTTGACGATTCACCAAAAGATGGATTTGTATTCGATCTTCATAAGTGCGAGCTTAATCACGAGCAATGGATGTCCATAAGAAGAATCAATCACACAATATTGACCGAAAAATTGAGTATTCTTTGATAGCCAAGGTTGTCAAAAAATGAAAGTTTGATTGTTAATTTTGTGTTTGCTTCTTTTCTCCAAGCTAAGTCCTCTTTTAGAGATGCTAAAAGGAATACTTATAGGCTGAGGGTAAGACATTACCCTAAGAACTACATATATTGACACATGTCCTTGTCCGCAGATTTGGCTTCATGGGCTAACCAAACAATATTTATTGGGTTAAACCTACATTTAGGTGTTAAGATCCAAAGCCTTCTTCTTAGGCACAATATACATTTTTATTAATTGGGCTCATTAAAATAATTAGTCAAATATATTTTTTTTTTTTTGGACTAATAAATTTATTAATAACAATTCTTTTAGGAATTGATAATTTTTCAACGCCTACAAAATGTCCCCAATTCAAGATCAAGTCATGTACATGCTTGCTAAGTGGTAAGAACAGAATTGAAGTATCAGAGCACCTTTGATTGAAGAGTGAATAGCACAATTTTTTTATTTGGTGGGAATTATGATACCCATACCAATAGTCCATGGAACTTCACACTTTAGGGCCAGCTTGTGTCTTTATGAATTGCATTGACCTAGCCCATGCATTTTCTTTCCTTTTGACTAGGTTTATTTCAGATACAAGCATTCTTAATCTACAAAGCATATCACCCTATCAGAGCTATTGGTGCGGCAGTCACATAGTTGGAGGTAGCTAATTGATGAGATAACAAAGTACTCTTCTTGTTGTTTTGATAAAATATTTGTCCATCCCTTTAATTCTCAGAAAATTTTCCATAAAATTGAGACTCCACACTGATGGCAATGAATCATTTGAGTTACTCCTCATAGTTGTTGCAATCAACAAACCGTACCCATCAATGCTCTTATTGATCAAACTCTTCAATAGCTTTGACCTAAGATCGTATAGCTCAAATTTGTCGTGGATCAAGATCAAAGACTTATTGCATTGACACCAATTTTTGCTGCCTTCAGTGCAATCGTCGATGATCCCCGAAATCCATATTATAGCATCGCCCTGGCTAACCTAATCACACATATATATATTCTCCTCTCTTCATTTAGATTTTTGCAATTTAACAATTGAATTATTAAAGGGAGAAACCTTCATCCATAATGCTAATCAGACGCTAATGATTAATGGAGAAACATTTTTAAGACGATGAATAACTGAATCCAAAACATCTTGGCCCTAGAAAATCATCGTTTGTACTCGTACTTATTAATCTTTCCATTGGAGAATTTGTACCCGCAATAGGAAGCCTAAAAATAAATAAATAAATAAATAAAAGAATTGTTGCAGTAGTATTTGATGACTCAGCTAGTCTCGCAGGCTCCCTTATGAGAACAGCCCCCACGCCTATGTCATTGAAGCTTTACCCTTCAAGTCAAACAAAGCATGTCCACCACCATATGAAGGCCAGATTTATTTTAATCCAAATGCTTATGCTAGGTCAGAGTCCCAAAAATTTGGGGCTTCTTGTGGTGTGTAGCTAGTAAACTATGTTTGAGACAATATCCATCACTCCATGAGTTTTTTGTAATTTCTCTACTTCTTTGTTGAGCAAAATAGCTACTCAATGAAAAACGATTTGGTAGTTGTAAACTAACCTCTCTTGATCTTTATTATCCTTTATTGCTAGTTCAAAAGCTACTGATTTCATTGTTGATGAGTATCACTTGAAGTGATCCAAGTAAAGAAGATGCGGAGGAGAGAACTGTGAGGTTTTCTTTTGTTTTTGGGGGGATCTAGCCATCCAGGATTCTTGGAATATGGATGAATTTTCTGGTAGGAAGTAATAATTATGAAAGAGCTGGTGGTTGTTTCATCAATACCAGTTCTATTTGGAAAAACTAACCAGTATGATGATAAATTAGTAAGTACTGGTGGATCTCCACAAGATAGGGAAAAAAATGAGGAAGTTCTTGTGAGATTGAATTCATTGGAAACTCAGATCCTATACAAAAAAAAAAAAAAAAAAAAAAAAAGGTATAGGCACCAAAAGGAAAGGGAAATGAAATGATTGTTAATGCCCTAAACAAATGAACATGAAAATCAAATTGATGCGTGCATGGTGTCACGAGCTAAGCTTGTTCAGGGCATTAAGCTTGCCTGTGACCGCTTGTCTCATGTACTTGGGATGGGTTTCCATCATGTAAATACTAGTGTAGGGTTATTTTTCAGCATTTATTTCATTATATACCAAATAAGGCAGTATGACTCTTCGGTCACTTTGATGTTTCCTAGTACCAGAGTAAGAATGGCATAGAAAGCTCTTTAGGGGAGGGTGAGTGTTCATCAGTCAATGTAAAACTCACAAGCTATTGTCAACGTGTTTAGCATACTTGCCTCCCTCGCTAAACACACAATGTCAATGGAGGTGTTGTTAATGAATTACGTTTGCTTCAATGTTTATTGCTTGCTTGCCATGACTTTTCTGCTGTTATTTGAATGAATGTTAATGAAAGTGTTTCGTGGATGAATGTTGGTAAACGATAGGTTGGCTAGTTTAGCAAGAGTGCTTTAGCTAGCGCTGCACGGACCTTCACAAAGGTGTGAAAATAGTTGGCCCGTGACACTTGGTATCATGGCCAAGGCTCAGTTGCTACAAGAATTCAGTTACCTTCATTGTGGGATTTGGAAAGCTTTGGTGAGTGACCATGGCACCAAACAATGCTGAGAGAATCAGTGCACTAGAAGCACGGGTTGAAGAAACAACCAACAATATGGTCAACGAGATGACCCAACTGAGGGGACTTGTTGATGAAGTGATGGGATCACAACAGCATCAAGCAAGTTTGACAAGTGAAGTGTTAGATGACTTCACCACATTGTGGAAACCTTACAGGCCCGGATGGCTGATCTGGATGCAAAGGTGAATCTAATGGTTCTTGCTATGGGAAACTCCAACACTCCGGGAGTTAGAAAGACCAAGGTACCAGAACCCACGATGTATGGGGGTGCCCGTGATGCCAAGAAGTTAGAGAACTTCTTGTTTGATATGGAACAGTATTTTCGTGCTGTGAGGATGACCTCAAAACAGCTGCAACTATGTACTTGGTCGGTGACGCCAAACTGTGGTGGCATGCCAAGTACAATGACATTAAGAGAGAGCTCAAGGCTCAATTCTTTCTTGAGAATGTATAATGTAAGGAAAAAGCTGAGAGACCTCAAGCATACTGGGTCAATCAGGGAATACGTGAAACAATTTTCTGCTTTGACATTGGATATCAGGGATATGTCGGAGAAGGACAAGTTGTTCTAGTTTTCAGAGGGGATGAAACCGTGGGCAAAAACTGAACTTCATAAACAAAGAGTTCAAGACTAGTTTACTACACAAGCTACTGCAGAACGCTTGACTGACTACGCTAGCGATAACCCTACTTCGTCCAAATGGTCTAGCAGAGAGGGAAACAATGGAAAGTCTTTCAAGAAAGGCAAACCCAAGAGTGGAGGAGCTGACTATAAAGCATCAACCTCAAAAGAAGTTTCGTCGTCTCGAGGGTTCAACACACCCAAGGGAAAGAATAAATTTGAGTGTTACTTGTGTCGAGGTCCTCATAGAGTTTTGGAGTGCCCTCACAAAGCAACACTTAATGCTTTACAGGCTTCCATTGCAGAACAGGTCGTGGAAGATGATGGGGAAGAGAATGATACCCTGAGGATGGGTGCAATGCAGCAGTTGAGCGCATTGGAAAAGCAAGCTAAAGGCCCGAAAGTTATACGAGCCAGAGGGCTAATGTTTGTGGACTTGAGAATCAATTGGAAGAGTACCCGCGCTATGGTGGATACCAGGGCTACCCATAATTTTGTTTCGCAACCGGAAGCATAGAGACTCAACTTATCCTTAGAGAAGGATACAGGACGCATGAAAGCAATTAATTCTGTAGCCTAGCCTACTCTGAGAGTAGTCAAGCAAATTACTGTGAAACTTGGGAAGTAGGAAGGTCATGTGAATTTCACAGCGGTGCCATTGGATGACTTTCCAGTCATTTTGGAAATGGAGTTCCTAAGGGGGACGAAGGCAGTGTTGATGCCTTCGGCTGGTTCCCTATGTTTGATGAGAGATCACCCGTGCATGGTGCAAGTCGTTGCAACGAAAGGAGACGATGGTAAGTTCCTTTCAGCCATGCAACTCAAGAAGGGTTTAAGAATGGGAGAGCAGACATATCTAGCCAACTACTATAGGGCGATTCAAGAATGGAAGATCCCAACTTAAGTGAGGGAGTTGTGTTCCTTTCTTGGCCTTGCCAACTACTATAGGAAGTTCGTAGATGGGTATTCACGAAGAACGGCTCCTATGACAGAACTACTGAAAAAGGGTCATGGGTGGAACAGGACAAAGAAGTGCTAGGGAGCCTTTGATGACTTGAAGGATGCCATGATGAGAGATCCGGTACTTGCTCTTTCGGATGTCATGAAACCCTTTGAGGTACAAACAGATGCATCAGACTTCGCCCTTGGGGGAGTCTTGTTACAGGAGGGACATCCTATTGCGTACGAAAGCCGTAAGCTAAGTGAAGCAGAGCGGAAGTACACAGCTCAAGAGAAGGAGATGCTAGCGGTGATACATTGTCTCCGCGTGTGGAGGCATTACTTACTTGGGTCAAGGTTTGTGGTGAAAACTGATGACTCAGGTGTTAGCCATTTCTTCACACGGCCAAAGTTTGACACCCAAGCAAGGCTAATGGCAGGAATTCTTGGCAAAATTTGATTTTTCCTTTAAGCACAAGGCGGGGGATTGAACCAAGACGCGGATGCACTGAGTAGGAAGACCAAGCTGGCGGCCTTACAGATGGTAACACATTTGACTGTGAGTGCTGTTACCACAACGATGCGGGAGCATCAAGGAGAACTAAGCCAAAGATCTAGTTGCGTAGAACTTAATAAAGCTTACCGAAGAAGGGATGGCATAACAGTTCTGGATGGAAGATGAATTACTGATGACCCATGGTAACCGGCTCCTTGTGTCATGAGCTGGTGATCTGAGGAAGACATTGCTGAAAGAATGTCATGATACCATGTGGACCAGACATCCAGGATGGCAGCGCACTTTGGCCTTACTAAAGCTGGGATACTATTGGCTGCACATGCGTGATGATGTGGTTGATTATACCCGAACTTGTCTCACTTGCCAACAAGACAAGGTGGAGCGGAGGAAAATTGCAAGGTTGTTGGAGCCCCTACCAGTATCATCCAAACCGTGAGAAAGTGTCTCATTGGACTTCATCACCAACCTACCCAGAGTAAAAGATGCAGGGTCTATATTTGTTATTATAGACAAGTTTTCAAAATATGGTACATTCATAGCCACACCAAAGTACTGTTCGGCAGAGGAGACGACACAGTTGTTTTTCAAGAATATTGTGAAATATTGGGGTGTTCCCCAAGACAATTTTAGTGACCGAGACTCGAGATTCACTGGCAACTTTTGGACAGAACTTTTCAGAATCCTTTGTTCACAACTCGAAATCTCTTTTAGTTATCACCCACAGATAGATGGACAGACAGAGAGATTCAATGGGCTACTGAAAGGGTAATTGCGTCACTTCGTCAACGCCAACCAGAAGAATTGGGTGCAACTACTTGATGTGGCTCAGTTCTGTTTCAACGCCCAAAAGAGCTCAACAACCAACAAGAGCACTTTTGAGCTTGTTACAGGCCAGCAGCCACTGTTACCTCACACAGAGGATGAGCCGTACAGAGGAAAGAGTCCCAAGGCGTACATCTTCACCAGAGAATGGAGACAAAATGCTGAGATTGCCTGAGCCTACCTAGAGAAAGCTTCTAAGAGGATGAAGAAGTGGGAAGATCAAGGGAGACAACCGTAGCACTTCAACGTAGATGACTTAGTGCTTGTTAAGCTCAATCCTGAAAAGGTCGGGCCACTACAAGGACAAGATAGGAGACTACTTCGCAAATGTGAAGGACCAGTCCCCGTCTTGGCCAAAGTCGGGAAGGTCTCTTACAGAATTGACCCTCCGACTTAGATGAAAGTGCATCCTGTGTTTCACGTCAGCTGCCTCAAGCCGTACAACGCCGACATCGATGATCTGAGCAGAAGTCAGTCAACCAGAGCAGAAGTGAATACAATGCAACCTAACAGACGTGAAGTTGAACAGATCCTTGCAGACAGACAGACCATATCCTCAACGAAGAAGCGGAGGAAGTTCTTAGTAAAGTGGAAAGGCCTTGGTGATGAAGAAATCAGCTGGATTTCTACGAAAGAAATGCAACCGTTCGTGGACAAAGTTGAAGTTGTTAGCCTAACAAGGCTTTCACATCTTGTTTTGATGGTAACAAATAAATGATGGATTAACTAATTTGCGTTCAAGTGATGAGATTTCAAGACCTTTAAAATGACAAGTTCAAAAAGATCAAAAAAGAATGACCAAAAATCACCAAGTGCTTAAAGTCATACTACATTTACAAAGTGATCAAGTGGAAGCTCAAGGAGACTCAAGATAGTTAAAGCAAATGAAGCTCAAAGAATGATCGAACTCAAGGAAAAAGAAAGGATATTCATGAAGACTTCAAAGATCAAAAGAGTTTTTAAGTTTTAGGAAGCTTCATGTAAGTACTTCAACTCTAAATATCATTTTGGATGAGATGAAGCTCATTAGGGGATAAAATGGACTTAGAAATCTTATTTTAAAAACCCCGGAAAATATATTTTAAATGTAAGAAAGCAAGAAAGCCAAGGGTTTTGAAAACAAAGAGAAAAACAGATTTTTTATCTGTTCAGGTGACTGAGGAATAAACCTCAGGCGGCTAAAGATTTTCCTGAAAGAATTCTGAAGAGGCAATGTAGCCTCAGGCGACTGAACTTATAGTTCAGGCGACCGAACCTCAACAATGGCTACTTTTTAAAAAATGTTTTAATTTCAAATTTAAATTTCTTGCGCCCCAAACTTTCTAAAAACTTGGGGGACACTCCAAGTAATCTTGGGCAGCACGAATAAGACCTTTTCTAAGCCTATAAATACATGGTCTATGAAATCAAATTATACCAAGAATTGAAAATCATCTCTCAAAGCTCTCTTGCTCTCAAAGCTTTCTTGCCTACTGAATTGTTGCTAATCAACTGAGATTATTCTGAGTTTTTGATTTCTTCTCTGAGCAAAAATCCTGAGTTCTTGAATCTTATCAAGAGAAGAATACCGGTGAAATAATTCTTGAGCTTCATACTTCATTCTTTTTGATATTTTGATTGAAGTATATTAGTGATTTCAAATTGTACTAACCTACTCTAGCTGGGAGCATTCTTTGTACACACATATTTGATCTTCTTCTTGTAGTTTTTTACGGTTCAAGGTTGTTTGGATTGTTAGACCAAGCATGGGGTATCGCTTGGAGAGGGGGCTCTACCCTTAAGGAGGTTTGTAACAGTTTGTTCCGGCCGGAAAGGAACGGTATAGTGGAAACCTTAAGTGGTATTGGTTTAAGGCGAGGACGTAGGCTGGGGATAAGCCGAACCTCGTAAAAAATCTCGGTCTCACTCTTAACCTTTCTCTTTATTTTCTGCATATATAAATTGTGTGGTGTGTATTCAAAGTGCAGGAAGCCAAAACCGAGATTGAGAAGACTTCTGACTTAAGAAAGTACGTTGATCTTTTGCAGAAACCTTAAAGGGAGTACGTTGATCGTTTGCGGAAATCTTAGTTGAAAGAAAGCAAATAAATTTCATTCATAACAAGGCTTGAATCAAATTCATTCACATAGGGCTACAAACCAAACTCTACTTTGAGTGTTCGGAATCAACAAAGTGCTACAACTTGTTTATTGTGTTGATTGGATTATTTGGTTGTTGTTTGCTTGTGTTGAGATTGAGTGTGGTTTTTGGATTGGTTAAATATCTAAGTATTATTGTGTGATTGCTAAAAAGGTTGTGAATTCATAAAAAGTTTATAAAGAAAATTTTAATAACCCAATTCACCCTCCCTCTTGGGACTACACCTGAACTTTCAATTAGTATTAGAGTCGGGTTATAACAAATCTTAAAAAGAAGTTATATAAAGATCTAAATGGCACACGTAGGAGTAGCTCCCTTTGGAGAGGGTCAATCCTCAACCAGACCAACAATCTTTTGTGGACTCAATTATACATTTTGGAAACAACGAATGAGAATTTATCTTCAAACCATGGATTGGAAAGCTTGGAAGTTTGTCACACATGGTGACTTAATTCCTACAAAACTAGTAGATGGGAAAGAAATTCCTAAGGAAGAAAAAGACATGACTGAAATTGACCATAAAATGTTACAAGTCAACTCTAGTACTATAAACGCCTTATATATAAATGAGTTTAATAGGGTCATTGCTTGCAAAACGACAAAGGAAATATGGGATAAACTTGAGCTAACCTATGAAGGTACCGTTGATGTTAGAGACAATAGAATTGATATGTTGACTAGTGAATACGAAGCTTTTAGGATGAATTCGGATGAATCCATCACAAACATGTATACTAGGTTTATGCATATCATAAACTCTTTAAACGATTTAGGGAAAACTTATTCCACTTATGAGATGATACGTAAAATCCTTGGACTTCCACTCATTTGAAAACCAAAAGCCACAGCCATAACGGAAGGAAAAAATCTTAAAAACACTTCACTAGATGAACTCATAGGATCACTTCTCACTTATGAGATGGCTATGAAAGAAAGGAACCCTTAAAACAAAAATAAGAAATCTACAGCTCTTAAAGCATCTAAAGAAAGCTCAAGTGAAGAAGAAGATGATACAAGTGAATTAGATGATGAAGAACTTGCATTTATCACTAAAAGACTTGGAAAATTCTTTAAAAAAAACAAGAAGTTCACTAGAAAGTTTAGAGGTGCAAAAACTAAAAAAGGAGAAACAAGTAAAAAGAAAAACAAGAATAAAAATGATCCTCCTACCTGTTATCATTGTAAAAAGGTTGGACATATTAAGTCTGATAGTCCACACTCAAGAAAGAAAAGAAGAAGAAGAAGAAGAAGACCGCAATGAAAGCTACATAGGACAATACAAGCTCAAATAAGTCAGAGAACGAATCAAGCGAACAAGAGATGGCCAACATGTGCTTCATGGCACACAATGCTGAGGTAAATTCTTACTATAGCTCAGCTGAGGAATCAAGTGATGAATCATGTAATGACTCTTGTGAAAGTATGTCATCATACAAAGAACTCTAAGCTGAATTATTTGCTCTCCATAATAGATTTATTAAAGTAACTAAAAGGAATATAGCTTTAAAAGAACAAAATGAAAAACTTAAAAATCAACTTGAAAGTTCTAAATCGGCTAAAAAAGAAAAAGATTCTCATATTGATGATCTAATAAAGAAAATTAACAATATGTCTCAAGAGTTAATAAAACTACAAGTAAATAAAGAAAGCAAGAAAGACCAAGAAATAAGTGAATTTAAAAGCAAAATTGAAGATAAAGAAAAAATCATTTACAACTTTACTAGAGGTAAAGAGAATTTTGAAAAGATGGTTGATCAAAAGGATGATAAGTAATAAAGAAGGAATAGGCTACAAAGGAATAGAAAACAAAAAAAGGAAAAATTTATTTATGGGATATTTTGTAAAAGAGGCTAAATACTATGCAAGCACATCTTCTACAAATATACATGAAAATACCACTTGCTACTTGTGTAGAAATAAGGGACACATAAAGTTCAATTGTCCACTTAAAAAGAAATATGTCAAAATCAAGAATGAATGGAAAGTAAACACTAAAACTAGGCATGAATTAAAAAGAATTAAGAAGGTTTGCGTTCCAAAAGTAACACCATGAATCCTTCCTTGTAGGTATGCTTTAGGGCTACTCCATCAAAAGAAAAATGGTACTTGGACAACGGGTATTCAAGACACATGACGGGAGATAGAACAAAGTTTTTGTCCCTAGTTCAAAAAGATGGAGGATATGTGACCTTCGGTGACAATTCCAAAGGTAAAATCGTCGATATAGGTAAAATTGGTAAAGAATGCTCACTTACTATTAATTATGTTTTGTTAGTTGATGGACTAAAGCATAATCTTTTAAGTATAAGTCAACTTAGTGACAAAGGTTATCTTTTTAAGCAAGATAAGTGTATAGTTAAAAATCCTAGAAATCATGAAATTCTATTCACAGCCGATAGAGTAAACAATATAAACCTCGAAAACTTAGTCTCTCAAGATGTAACATGTTTGGCTGCTATAAATGAAGTTAGTTGACTTTGGCATAGAAGGCTAGGACATGCAAGCATAGACCTATTATCAAACCTACCTAGAAAGAACTTAGTTAAAGGTTTACCAAATACAAAGTTCATTAAAGATAAAATTTGTGATGTTTGTCAACTTGGGGAAAACAAATCAAGACAAGCTTAAAAAAGAAGAAACATATATCAACTAGTAGACCCTTAGAACTTATACATTTGGATTTGTTTGGTCCTACTACAACTCAAAGCTTAGGAGGTAAGCAATATGTCTTTGTAATAGTTGATTACTATTCTAAGTTTACTTGGGTAGTGTTTTTAGCCTCCAATGATGAAACTTGTAATATGTTGATAAATATGCAAGAAACTTCAAAATGAAAAAGGATATAGTGTTTCAAACATAAGAAGTGATCAAGGAAGAGAATTCAACAACAAAGATGATAAATTTTGTAATGAACATGTAATTAGTCATAATTTTTCAACACCTAAACTCCACAGCAAAATGAAGTTGTTGAAAGAAGGAATAGAACACTTCAAGAAATGGCAAGAACAATGTTAAATGAACATAATCTACCAAAATACTTTTGGGTTGAAGCTGTAAACACTGCATGCTATGTAATAAATAGAGTTTCTATAAGAACAAATTTGAATAAAACTCCCTATGAACTTTGGAAAGGAAGAAGGCCTAACATCTCATATTTTCATGTCTTTGATTGTAAATGCTATGTATTGAATGATAAAGATGACTTAGGCAAATTTGATGCAAAAGTTGATGAAGGGATATTCCTAGGATATTCATTAAAAAGTAAAGCCTATAGGATATACAATAAAAGAGCTCTTACAATCTTGGAATCAGTTCATGTAACCTTTGATGAAGAGAGCCTATTCAATAAACCAATAAAAATTGAAGAAGTACAAGCTACTCAAAAACAAGATGAGTTTGTAGAAGCAAAAGAAGAAGAAAATGAAGAAAAACCAAATGATACTGTTGAAAATATTGAACTACCAAAAGAATGGAAATATATAAGAAATCACCCAAAAGATCAAATAATAGGAGAACCATCAAGAGGAATAATTATAAGATCCTCCTTGAAAAATTTATGCAATCACTATACCTTCTTATCTCAAGATGAACCAAAGAATGTAGAAGAAGCTTTAAGTGATGATTCATGGATAATTGTCATGCAAGAAGAGTTGAATCAATTTGAAAGAAGCAAAGTATGAACATTAGTCCCCAAATCGGAAAATCATTCAATTATAGGAACTAAATGGGTATGTAGAAACAAAAAGGATGAAAATGGAATTGCAGTTAGAAATAAAGCAAGACTTATAGCTAAAGGATATAACCAAGAAGAAGGGATAGACTATGATGAAACATTCGCTCTCGTAGCTAGAATGGAAGCAACTAGGATGCTCTTAGCTTATGCATCCCTTAAAGAATTTAAATTATATCAAATGGATGTAAAGAGTGCATTTTTAAATGATTATATTAATGAAGAAGTATATGTAGAACAACCACCGGGCTTTGAAGATAGGCAAAAACCCGAATATGTGTACAAACTAACTAAGGCCCTATATGGTTTGAAACAAGCCCCTAGGGCTTGGTATGAAAGACTTAGCGGATTCCTACTAGATAAAGGGTTTTCTAGAGGTATGGTTGATAGTACTTTGTTTATCAAATTTAAGAAAGATGACATACTCATAATCCAAATTTATGTAGATGATATTATTTTTGGTGCAACAAATGATAATCTATGTAAATATATTGCTAAATGTATGCAAAAAAAATTTGAAATGAGCATGATGGGTGAGTTGAACTACTTCCTAGGATTACAAATCAAACAAGCTAAAAATGAAATCTTCATAAGTCAATCCAAATATATAAAAGATATGCTTAAGAAATTCGATATAAAAAGTAGTAAGCCCATTAGGACCCCCATGAGTACTTCAATAAGCCTCAATAAAGATGAAAAAGGGAAACCGGTAGATATGAAATACTATAGAGGTATGATAGGAAGTTTGCTATATTTAACAGCTAGTAAGCCCGATATAATGTTTAGTGTTTGCAAGTGTGCACGTTTTCAATCAGCACCTAAAGAATCACATCAAATAGCTTGAAAAAGAATCCTAAGGTACTTGATAGGAACAATTGATTTAGGACTTTGGTATCCTAAGGAAACCGAATTCGAAATGATTAGCTATTCGGATGCCGATTATGCAAGGTGTAAGATAGATAGAAAAAGTACAAGTAGGACTTGTCACTTTCTAGGACGATCTCTAGTGTCTTGGTTTTCTAAGAAACCAAATTTTGTAGCCTTATCCACAACTAAAACTGAGAATGTAGCTGCTGGGAGTTGTTGTGCACAAATCTTATACATGAAACAACAATTAAAGGACTAAAATTTAGAATACTCCATCATTCCAATTAAGTGTGATAACACCAGTGCTATAAACATTTCTAAAAATCCTATATCACACTCAAGAACAAAACACATTGACATAAGACACCACTTTCTAAGAGATCATGTTCAAAAAGAAGATATCATACTTGAATTTATAAACACAAATGATCAATGGACGGATATCTTTACAAAACCTCTCTCCAAAGAAAGATTTATATCCATTAGAAGAGAACTTGGGTTGTTATATAGTAGAGAAGTGAGTTAGGAAGGTTTTAGGTTAAGAATAAATAGAATTTCAGAAGTTTGAGGAATTCAGGCGACTAAACTTGAAAGTTCAGGTGCCTATACAGAGACTTAGGAGCCTGAGCTTCAGACCGCAGGCGACTAAGGTGCTACTACCTGTTGATATTCACCTTCAAAAAATCTTCAGGCAACTGAGCTTATTCTTCAGGCGCCTGAGGTCGCGGGTACTATATATATTTTAGCACGAAAACCTTAATCTTTTTAGATTCCAAGCTCCTGAACCCTACTGCACCACTCACCCGAAGTACCCACTTTCAGTTCTCACCTCAAAATTTCTTGAATCCAAGCCTCCCAAACACGATTCTACATCTTCTCCCGCGGATTCTAGGGTTTCTCTTGGCTGATTTCTTCCATCAAAAATCGAAGATGCCTCGCACAAAGGCAATAGCAAACAGGGGTTCTTCTTCAGAAAAAGATGACACCAACATCGAACAATGGTTGGTCACTTCGCATTCGAAGCATAGATATCGAACCCGTCTTCGCTCCACAGAACCAATCTTTGGTAAAGTTATTGACACACACTTCTTTGATTCTAAATTCCCGAAAATCCTACCTTTATTTCAGGATATCGGTTGGAAAAATTTTGTTGTTAATCAAGCCAAAGGCTTATTTCCCAACCTCGTCAAAATATTTTATGCGAATATGGTTCATAGGGAGAATGTTTTGACCACAAAAGTTAGGGGCAAGAAGATAGTTCTAACCCCTCAAACTTTAGCTCCTATTCTCCATATTACTCCGGGCGAATTTGAATGCCCCGCCTTTGCCCAATCATGGATTCTCGAACAAGGCTTCACACTCGAAGAATTTTTGCCACTCATTATGGTAAATGAACCTGTTTACTTTGGGCATCCTCCTATGTACAAACAACTAAATTTGAAAGCTAAGATACTTCACAAGATCATCACCAATAACATCCTACCACACGCTGGTTCGCATGATCATATTTTCTACGTCGATTGTTTTGTGCTGTGATGTTTGCTGAAAGGGAAGAAACTTGATTTATCTAGCCTAATTCTGAAATGGATGTAGGCTAAGTTGGAAGCAAATCGAGTCACCCTTCCATATGGTGGTGCTCTCAATATTATCTTTGCCAATCTTAGTATTACCACTCCTTCAGAACTGTTCATCAAAAGGACTCGGTACGACCTTTTTACTTCCACAACCCTCAAACAGATGGGCTATGAAAAATCCGATCAGGGTTGGTTCTGGAAAGGAGGGAGACCACAAAGGTCAGCAGCTGTACCTCCTCCTCAGGATCAGCACCAAGGCCCTGCAACTGAAACCCCTTCAAGGTTCGTACCTTTCTACACTGAGTTCATCATTCAATCGGGATATGCGTTCAGGTCTTCAGTCCCTTCAGGATAATTACTCTTCACTAGACCAGTGTCTTACGCGTATTGAGCAGACTAGGGCTAGTTCATCCCGCGGTGACCCTATGGACACAACCTCTATTCCTCGTAGTGACGATTCCCCGGATGCAGCATCTGAAGAAGGTAATGAAGAAGGAGATGAAAAAGAAGAAAAGGCTGAGGATGATGATTATAATGATGCTGATAATGCTGATGAAGAAATGATGATAATGCTGATAATTAGCTTAGCACTTTTTTCGTTATATTACAACACAGCTCTATGTTTTCTTTTTGTCTAGTACTACTTTGCTTGCTTTTTGTGTTAAGTTTGGTCTGTAACCTTAAATGCTTATGATTTGTTGGACTTTGATGCCTATCTATATATATGCTTATGCTTCTTATGTTACAGCTCTTTGTATTATTGGTTCTTATCTCTTTTTGATTGATGTCAAAGGGGGAGAGATATTCTAGAGAGCAAATATGAGAATATGAAAATGTAAGAATAAAACATAAAAGCACATGACATGACCTATAAACATAAAAGCATATAACCTATAGTATAGGGGAGAGAAAGCATATGACATATAGTATGGGGGAGAGAAACTACAATGAGGATATAAGCAACATAAAAATATGTTTTAATGAATGACATGACGTTATAATTCATATGATTTTTTAATTTTTAAACTTAAATGAAATCATCACTTTGATATTGTTAAAAAGTATGTTTATCGTAAGGGGGAGTCTTTTTTAGGGATTTCTCATTTTTGCTCCTTATTTGTCATCATCAAAAAGGGGGAGATTGTTGGCCTAACAAGGCTTTCACATCTTATTTTGATGGTAACAAATAAATGATGGATTAACTAATTTGCGTTCAAGTGATGAGATTTCAAGAACTTTAAAATGACAAGTTCAAAAAGATCAAAAAAGAATGACCAAAGATCACCAAATGCTTAAAGTCATACTACATTTACAAAGTGATCAAGTGGAAGCTCAAGGAGACTCAAGATAGTTAAAGCAAATGAAGCTCAAAGAATGATCGAACTCAGGGAAAAAGAAAGGATATTCATGAAGACTTCAAAGATCAAAAGAGTTTTTAAGTTTTAGGAAGCTTCATGTAAGTACTTCAACTCTAAATATCATTTTGGATGAGATGAAGCTCATTAGGGGATAAAATGGACTTAGAGATCTTATTTTAAAAACCCCAGAAAATATATTTTAAATGTAAGAAAGCAAGAAAGCCAAGGGTTTTGAAAACAAAGAGAAAAACAAATTTTTTATCTATTCAGGCGACCAAGAAATGAACCTCAGGCGGCTAAAGATTTTCCTGAAAGAATTCTGAAGAGACAATGTAGCCTCAGGCGACTGAACTTATAGTTCAAACGACCGAACCTCAACAACGGCTACTTTTTAAAAAATGTTTTAATTTCAAATTTAAATTTCTTGCGCCCCAAACTTTCTAAAAACTTAGGGGATACTCCAAGTAATCTTAGGCAACACGAATAAGACCCTTTTTAAGCCTATAAATACATGGTCTACAAAATCAAATTATACCAAGAATTGAAAATCATTTCTCAAAGCTTTATTGCTCTCAAAGCTTTCTTGCCTACTGAATTGTTGCTAATCAACTGAGATTATTCTGAGTTTCTGATTTCTTCTCTGAGCAAAAATCCTGAGTTCTTGAATCTTATCAAGAGAAGAATACTGGTGAAATAATTCTTGAGCTTCATACTTCATTCTTTTTGATATTTTGATTGAAGTATATTTGTGATTTCAAATTGTACTAACCTGATCTATCTAAGAACATTCTTTGTACACACATATTTGATCTTCTTCTTATAGTTTTTGACGGTTCAAGGTTGTTTGGATCGTTGGACCAAGCATGGGGTATCGCTTAGAGAGGGGGCTCTACCCTTAAGGAGGTTTGTAATGGTTTGTTCTACCCGAAAAGGAACGGTATAGTGGAAACCTTAGGTGGTATTGGCCTAAGGCGAGGACGTAGGCTGAAGATAAGCCGAACCTCGTAAAAAATCTCAGTCTCACTCTTAACCTTTCTCTTTATTTTCTGCATATAAAAATTGTGTGATGTGTATTCAAAGTGCAGGAAGCCAAAACCGAGATTAAGAAGACTTTTGAGTTAAGAAAGTACGTTGATCTTTTGCGGAAACCTTAAAGGGAGTACGTTGATTGTTTGCGGAAATCTTAGTTGAAAGCAGAAATCTTAGTTGAAAGAGTGCAAACAAATTTCATTCATAACAAGGCTTGAATCAAATTCATTCACACAGGGCTACAAACCAAACTCTACTCTTGAGTGTTTGGAATCAACAAAGTGTTGCAACTTGTTTATTGTGTTGATTGGATTATTTGGTTGTTGTTTGCTTGTGTTGAGATTAAGTGTGGTTTGTGGATTGGTTAAACATCTAAGTATTATTGTGTGATTGCTAAAAAGGTTGTGAATTCATAAAAAGTTTATAAAGAAAATTTTAATAACCCAATTCACCCCCCCTATTGGGACTACACCTTAACTTTCAGAAGTGTACCTAGCGTCAAAGTCTACAAGGACGTCGACCGCATAAGTGGGAGAGTGTCACGAGCTAAGCTTGTTCAGGGTATTATGCTTGCCTGTGACCGCTTGTCTCGTGTACTTGGGATGGATTTCCATCATGTAAATACTAGTGTAGGCTTATTTTTCAGTATTTATTTCATTGTATGCCAAATAAGACAGTATAACTTCTCAGTCACTTTGATGTTTCCTAGTGCCAGAGTGAGAATGGCATAGAAAGCTCTTTAGGAGAGGGTGAGTGTTCATCAGTCATTATAAAACTCACTAACTATTGTCAACGTTTTCTTCAATGTTTACCGCTTGCTTGCCACGGCTTTCATGATTTGATTACTGTTTCCGCTGCTATTTGAATGAATGTTAATGAAAGTGTTTCGTGGATGAATGTTGGTAAACGATAGACTAGCTAATTAAGCAAGAGTGTTTTAGCTAGTGCCACACAGACCTTCACAAAGGTGTGAAAATGGTTGGCCCGTGACACATGGCCATGTCCTCGGATGAAAGAGAATAAGAGAGTGAGCAGGAGATTGAAAATCTTATAAATAATGAAGACAAGTGGATATGTAGGTTAGAATTGACGCATGAAAATTGATTAGAAAGGGAATAGAAGTTGTGGTGGAGATGATGAAATCCATGGGTTGAATGTGCATGGGAATATCACATTAAAGCCATTTTTTTAAAATATTGCTTTTAGAATGAACAAGTGGAATGAATAGGTGTTTATAATATACATATAATATATCATCTATAATATTGCATTATATTATATATCATAAGTACATAATATATATATATATATATAGGATATCTAACATAATATATGCCCACCATTTTATTTCAATGCACAAATTCACTTGCCATCTCATTGAGTTGTATCATACACTCACTTTGATTAATTGATTTGGTGGGACTTAGATTTGAGCATTATTTGTGCATAGGTATTTTTTCAAAGCCGAAACATTCTTGCATTAGGCTTTGCCTTATGCATGTTTTTGATTCAACATTGTCATCTCCAAAATTAATCTTTGGTATCTAGTGTTGTTATTGCCATTTTCTTTAGCATATCATTTTTGCACACTTCCTTGGAGGTATGTCATCTTCCATTCCTTGTTCTCATTCCTTGTGCTCACTTTTTCTTAATCATGATGTGGTATTGAATAATTGTGCACGATATTGCCAACATTAATTTTATATCAATGCAACACACTTGATGATACCTATCTTGGCCTTTAAATTTTGGAACTCTGTTTTTCTTTTTTTGGAAGTGCGCCTTGATTTGGTCTCGAACAATATAGGGCAACCACCCTAGGTCTCTTGAAGAATGGGTTGACCACCTTGGTTCTCTTACAGTATTGGGCTGACCAACTTGGGTCTTTTGCAATATGCTTGACCACCTTAGGTATCTTGCTATATGGTTTGACCACCTTAGGTCACTTGTAGTATGGGTTACCAACTCTAAGTTTCTTGCCATATGGATTGACCATCCTAAATCACTTGCAGTCTGAGTTGACCACCCTGAGTCTCTTACCATATGGATTGACTACCGTGGGTCACTTGCAGTATGGCCTAGGTCGCTTCTAATATGGGTTGACCACCCTAAGTCTCTTGCCTATGGGTTGACCACATCGGAATTCGCACTATGGCACAATGGAACAAACTCGAGTGCTTCTAATCTTAGTTACTCGGCAAAGAACCTCATTGTTAAGTGATATTGGCAATATCATGTGCATTACTTATGATGTACAATTAGATCATTCCAAACACTAGGAATCTAGAGCATTTTTTATTGTTTTTAATTTATTGCAATGCTTGTCTATGAACTATCCATTTATTTGCTAGATTTTCTTTTTGGTGTAGACATACAAAGTTTTATATGTCGCAACATGTGAAGTAGACCATTATTTGTCATTGTTAAGGAGTATGTATGGTAATGACTCCTTCAAAAAATATCTTTACTTTATCGAATGCATAACTAGGATAAGGGTCAATTACAAAAGTTTTTGTTGATACAAAGAGCATGTATGAAGTTAACGAAAAGGCCACAAGATGCCCTTATCATACACCCACCATAGGCTATTGTTCCCAAGATTGGGGTTTAAATATCTATCACTTAGACAAGTGGATAATAGAAGAGAGAGAGAAGCAATTTTCTTGAGGTCAAAGAACACCAACAAGGGTATCAATAAAATCGTTGTAAAGTTGTAAGGGGGCGACCACAAGGAAAAGGCAATTACCCATTGGCCAGCTACTTTGGACCAACGCATTGTTTCACATGAGACATGCTAGGATGAATTTGAATCCTTTGGAAATTTTGTTCCTTGTAATGGCTACTAAGAACAGGCAGAACTTATTTTAGGATAAAATAAAGAAATTCTCTCAACAACTGGAGTTTATGGTGCCATAAATGCCTCATTATTGCGTGTGATCGATGCCCTAACATGGTTTGAGCTCTCTGCGAATCATGGTGCCCAATCATCAATTTTCTTTCATACCTATCAATGTGAAATTGTTATTTGCTCATGGGATTTAAAGGTTAATGGAGGAGTTCTCACTGTAGGTGAATTTTATGATGAGGTGGCCACTAGTTGTGAAGAAATCACAGGACTCAACGAGCGTTTTGAGTCTATCCTCCCCTTCAGTTGCATATTTCTCTTTTATGCCTATCTGGATAGTTCGAAAAAGAGTTGACACGGCTCGTCACATCACCATAGAGCTACTACCAAGTCCTAGACTGAATTTTTTTTTTGTAGTGATTTAAAATACGATAATCCGATTTCTCTTGCCAAGGATAAGAGATCTACGGGGAGTGCACATAATCCCTTAAGAATTGTAAACCATTGCAAGCAGACATGTAAGGAAGAGCAGGTATTTGGTGACTTAGGGGTCAGCAGTGACGATGAGTATGAAGTACATTAGGCTACATTTCTAGCAACTTGGTTATACAACTTTTCTTTTCCCAGTGAACGCATGGAATTCATTCGTCCTAAGACATTTAGAATAGCATGCTTGACGGCTAGAGGTATTTGCTTCTATCTTCTAACTAAAATATATAATGGTTTGAACCAAATAGGTAGTTTCAACTTTCAAGGAATGACCTAGCCAATTTCCAGCACTACTCCCATGGCATTATGTGTATGCGTGGATAACATCATATTTTGGGACATATGATAAGTTTAAAAAAGCCCCAGTCACTCCTCGAATGTGCCGTTGTAAGGGTCATAATTGATGCAAAATCTCTACAGCCGTCACAAGTCGGGAAATCGTCTAGCAATTGAGTGGATTTTCTAAGCAAGCTACTAGTATGTTTGAGTCTTGAAGGGCTATACTTGTGGACACAATTAATGCTTAAGCTAGATTACATGACTTGGAGTATGTAGTAAACTTTTGCTCATGGTTCCTGATTTTGAGGTGAGGTAACTTTTATGTGGTGGAGCCTTGGAATCCTCACCATTTTGTAGACAGTTAGAATATTGTCAAGATATTCTAGGAAAAATGACCAACCGGAACACTTCAGGAATTGGTTTAGTTGTCGCAATGTAGCATGTTTAGAAGGCACTCTTGTTAGGTTATTGTCTCTTAGTGGCTTCCTTCAGACTATCTTCTCATTAGAAGACAAATTTGTCGATGGAGGAACAATGCTACTAAGGAATACTTTCAAAATACTTTGATTGTATTGAAATATAATAGAAGCACCGATTTTCGTATCTCCACCACTCACTCGCAAAAACAAATAAATATGCAACCGCTAATGATAGAAGGTTCTAATAGTGAAACCAAAGACAAATAATATAATTGTGGATATCCCTTCAAAACCATAAGATTCTCCAAAGAAAGTTTAAGGAAAAATAAAGGGCAGTCCAGTCTTTTTTGGCATAACCACCACTGGGACACTAGGAGAAAGGTGTGACCAACCAGCCTTATACCATGTAAATGGGCTAAGGAGTTCCCTCTCAACCAGTGCAACCTCACACCGGTTTTGCACCAAACATAAACTAAAGGTGCTTACCCTAACCTAGCTAGCCAAGCAAGCAAAACAAACACAACTGTTTGGACTTTGGACGAATATTAGAGAATACAAATTAGGAAATGACATTTTGTGCCATTCCCTTATACTCATGAAGAAACTTCTGGAGTTAGTATTGATTGTTGTCCCTTTTTTTGGAGGTGGATGTCATGAAAGAGCTGTATTATCTTTCCTAAATGGACAACACTTCGACTCTCCACAGAAAAAAAAAAAAAAGGGAAGTTATGAAGCACAATTTATATATATATAGCAAGTTGAAACCAGATGGTGTACATTCCACGTAACAAATGGTGTACATTCCTTGTAACAACTGATGTACCGTTTGTCTCTCCGGCAGGTTGAAGGGTGAAGACCTTCTGCATGGTGGGGTTGTAGGAGACTACCTCTCCATCCCGCCTCTGCAGCAGAAACTAACCATTCTACCAGAACCCTTCCGGAAAAGCACAGCTCAAATGCTGGTCAAATCTTAACCATTTATGTACATAGCAAGTTGAAACCAGATGGAGAAAATCCCTTGTAAATGATAACTGGTGTACCGTATGTCTCTCCAGCATATTGAAGAGTAAAGACCTTCTGAGTGGTGGGGTCGTAGGAGACTACCTCTCCATCCCTCCTCTGCAGTAGAAACTCACCATTATTCCACAACCCTTCTGGAGAGTACAGTCCAAATACAGGTCCTACCGTCAGTATCTTAACCCAAGATTCTCCAACCCCGTATTCATTCATCACCCATATGCTCAAGCTGGTTGTTGTTACAGATTCATCCCATGGATAATGAACCAGCCCAATCATATCGTCCAACAAGAAGAGACGAAGGTAAGGGTAGCCCAGATGCGGCGGCAGAGGCATAAGATCAAACACCTCATCGCTCACTTCGAATGAGAGGATCATCGTGCGCCCACCGCACCCAAATGACACCAACCAGTGAAGAGCTGCGTTCTTATATGCGCCCACGGTGGATGGATCAACATCAATTTCCAGCAAATTGAAACCCTCGATTTCCTCTTGACGGATTTCTCTCCAGGAACCAGAGCTTCGGGTGTATAATTCCACTACTTGTTGGAAGCAACTCGTGAGGGGATCATCAGAGCTGCAGTTCAAAAATCTAACGATCTTGTAGTCGCCAGTTTTTGGATCAAAGCCGAACCCATAAGCGTCGGCAAAGCCGCTGTAAGGATAGCGAGGGACGGGCGATGGGGGCAGCTCTAAACACTCCTCGGTTGAGGGGTTCCAAAGAACGACACCGTAATGGTGCTCCTCAACACCATTGATGTGAACCAGGAGAACGCCATTGCAGGGACCAATCAAGATGGGCCACGAGTCATCGAGTGCTAGAAAATCCGGACGGAGAGTGGTGATTGGGCGGGCGTTCTCGTCCAGCGACTGATCAGAGGAGAAGACGGAGAATTCGAGTGCTTCGGTGTTCCGATCGACGACGCGTCTCACAAGAAGATTAGCTGCTGAATTGGACCGATTGAGGCATTTGATGATAAAATCGGGCCTGGAAATCAGGGCAAGCCACGATTTGCAAACGCACTTAAATCGGACCGCGGACTTCAGCGGGAGGCGCAGCAGAATGAAAGTCAGCACGTCCTCCGGCAAATGTCGCCGGCGGTCCGAAGAATCGCAACCCTCCATTGTCAAAGTCTTCGTAATTTCAGAACCATCGAGATGTTTGGGAAAGGCTGGCGGTGTACGTAGCTCAAATTCTTCGGGTAAATTCCATTAAAGTCACCCAGCTATTGAACCCCTAGAAAATCTTCTATATTTATATGCCTTCCATTTTCTCAAAATATCAAATTCATCCTTATAAATACTTATAATTATTTCTAAATATCCACGTAACTATTTACAATTGTCCCAAAATATCCGTATACTATTTATTTTATTATTATTTTTATTATGTTTAAAAAACAAAAAGTTACAAAGTTTCATAATATATCCTCATAATTACTTCTTATAATTACTCATAATTATCTCAAAATACTTCTATAATTATTTACAAGTATCTCAAATTATACTTTTATTATTTAGTTTTTCATTATTTTATTTTACAATTTTTTAAAAATTTTAAAAAATAAAGAATTGTGAAGCACATACTATGACTAGTTAGAATATATAAAAACTAGCATACCGTGTAGGTGTGAAAAATATTTATTCGAACTTAGGTAGTGTTTGCCTCAAAGAATCTGAATTGGAATCGGAACAAAATTTTATTAGAATTGAAAAGTAGGATGTGAAATTCCCCTCTTATATTTAGTTAGATATAAAATTAAAATTAGCATTATATTATAATATTTACATAAGAATTGGAATGGCCTGCTCGGATAAGGTCCGATAATGGTTGCATATGGCTGAGAGGCCTAACATAAAAGTTGTTCCAAATTGATTTCTCGAAAAGTGGTTCTATTTTGGCGTAATATAACAAATGCTCCAAGCAATTTCTCAAATAAAATCCTTCATACTATGTCATAACAAATGACAAGAGTATAAGAAAAATTACATGAAATCCAATTTTCAAAAAATCCCAGGAGAGAAGAGACAATTAGAAAACCACCAGTTCTAATAAAACCTTTCTTCATCCCTACATAAGTACCAAAAGAAAAACTTATCAAAATCTCTGATCCAATAATCGAAAAAATTCAAAATAGACTAAAAAACCTTGATCTTAACAGAGCATCAACCTCAAAAATCAGTACTCTAACAAAAGATTCTTCAACAGAAGAAGAAATGCAAAATTTATCAAAACAATTTAAACAAGTTGAGTTTGATTTACCTTCATATTCTAAACCTTCTAAAAATAAGATTGAAGATTTAATAGAAACAATATATCTATTGAATCAAAAAAATCATTTCAAACTCAAATAGAAGAAATTCAAATCATCTTTAATAGAGAGCCAAGTATTAACAAAATACATAAGCAAGGCAAGAATTTCTATTAGAAACCTACCCCTCCAGATTTTCAAATAGAAGAAATACATCTTGTCGCTTAAGCAAAATATGACAACGACACCTACTATGAATGGAATATTGATGGTCAATTTGAGCATCTAATTCTAAACACTCTTCAAATGATGATTATGGCATCATTCACCTATAAAAGCAAAGGTAATTCTGATCATCAGATTGCAATTGTCTTAACTATAGGATTCACTATTGGATTAAAAGAATGGTGGGACAATTATCTCACAGAAACAGAAAGGAACGAAATTTTAACAAAAGTTAAAATTGAATATCAAGTTCAAGGAACTAAAACTATAACTAGACAATCAAAGCACGTAGTTTCAACTTTAATCCTTGTCATCATGAAGTATTTTGTTGGCGATCCAATTCAATATTAGGAAAGAACTTGTGAAATTCTTTTCAATTTAACTTGTAGAAAACTTCAAGATTTTAGATGGTACAAAGATGTATTTTTATCTATAGTATTTTCTAGAAGTGATTGCAATCAATCCTACTAGAAAGAGAGGTTCATCTCAGGACTTCCCAGATTATTTCTAGAACAAGTTAGAGAAAGAATTAGAAACAAACATGAGGAATCAATTCTCTACAAAGAACTGACTTATGGTGAAATTATCAATTATATAAACCAAGAAGCATTATCTTTGTGTACTACACTCAAACTGAATGCAAAAATGAAAAATGAGCTCAAGCAATCAAGGAAAGAATTGGAATCATTTTGTTCTCAATACGGTTACGAAAAATTCTATCCTCATTGTAGTTCAAAGAAAGTGGGAAAAATAAGTATAAAAAATCAAAAAGATATGTGAGTTCAAAGCCCTCAAAACATCACAAAATTAAAAATTCAAAAGAATAAAATAGAAAATATTCAAAAAAGAAATCCAAATCAAATACTAGTCAAATAATTTGTCACTGATGCGGCAAATTCGGACACTATTCAAATCAATGTAAAATGAAGAAAAAAATTCAAGAATTAGATTTAGATGAACAGATTAAAAAAGAGTTTGCTAATATTTTCCTAAATTCTTCAAGCTCATTTGAAAAGAATCCTCTTCTGTAGAAAAAATCCTTGTTATCAAAGAATCAAGTAGTTTAGGCTACAATTCACCTTTTGAAACTGCAGAATCTGAGTGTGATTGCATAGGCTCATGCATATGCAATATAAAAACAATCAATGTAATTCCAAAAGAAAATTAAAAAATTTATTCTAGACGTAATAGATGAACTAGAAAATCCATTTATTAAAAGAAAGTATTTAGGTAAACTCAAAGATTCAATTATAAAAGAAAATGAAATTCAAAAACCTTATTGTTTCAAAGAAATAATAAATGAAAACTACAAAGAAAAAAGGTCGCCAACCACCATCCCTAACTTTCAAAAGGAAATAAAAGAAATTAAAAATCAAATCATAGAACTTCAAGATCAGAATCTTCTATTTCAACATAAAGGAACAGAAATAAACAAAGAAATTCAAATGATCAAAGAATACTTAAATATTTAAAAAAATAATGACCAAGAAAATATAGGAATTAACAAAATCGAAAAGGTTTAGATTCATAAATGGTTAACGGAAATCAAAATTGTCATTAATCAAGAATTTATCCTAGAAGCAAACGCTCTAATTGACTCAGGAGTAGACTTGAATTGCACTCAAGAAGGATTTATTCCAACTCAATATTTTGACAAAACTACTAAACAATTATATGCAACTAATCAAGTTAAAATAAGAGTTAAATATAAACTATCTAATGCTCATATCTGCAACAATGATATTTGTATACAAACTTCATTTGATAAAGAAGATTTCAACTTTAGATAAAGAAGATTCCTCTTTATCTGCAGACTAAAAAGCAATGGTTCAGATTCACCCACCTCAATTATCGGATAAGATCGCCATCCAACGCAATCTTTTCAGATGTCTTTACCTGTTTTTTCTCCCTATTTATATTTTGTATCATTTGCAAGCTAGGAGCAATTTTTTTTTTTTTTTCAGAGTGTTTGTCTGGAAGAAGCTCTTCTCTCTTATGTAATTTTGTAAGTTTCTTAAGTTTGTGTTTGGTTATTTCTTTTATATAATCATGCATTGTATTTTCAAGTTTAGAAAGTATTTAATCATATTATATTTCCTTGTTATTTAAATATTCTCTTTTTTATTTAAATTTGATTTCTTTTTTAAAATATTCTGGGTATGCAAATGGTCGAATAGATGTTTTGGTTGCATTTGATCTTCGTCCAACAAATGATCAAAGAAAACTTAAATATTTCAAGAAAAAATGATGAAGAAAATATAGGAATTAACAAAATTGAAAAAGTTTATACTCATAAATGGTTAATGGAAATCAAAATTGTCATTAATCAAGAATTAATCCTAGAAGCAACCGCTCTAGTTGACTTAGGAGCAAACTTGAATTGCATTCAAGAAAGATTTATTCCAACTTAGTATTTTGATAAAAAACTACTAAACAATTATATGCAGCTAATCAAGTTAAAATGGGGGTTAAATATAAGCTCTCTAATACTCATATCTACAACAATGATATTTGTATAAAAACTTCACTTATCATTGTTAAAAATCTAAATCAAGTTTTTATATTAGGAACATCATTTCTCACCTTAATATATCCCTTTGTCACAAATCAAGAAGGAATAAAAACTAAGATAAATGGTGAAGAGATTTGTTTCAAATTCTTTAACCCAATAATGGAAAAGAAAATCAACAGAGTTAAAGATAATTCAATAGTCAATCTTATTCAAAATAAGAAAAGACATATTAATTTTCTAACTAAAGAAATTAAAAATAAGAAGATTAAAGAACAATTACAAAATCAAGATATTCATAAAAGAATAACTCAATTAACACAAAAATTTGAACAAGAAATATGTTTAGATATTCTCAATGCATTTTGGGAAAGGAAAAAACACATTGTTGAACTACCTTACAAAAATGAATTCAACGAAAGAAATATTCTAACTAAAGTTCAATCAATTCAAATGAATCAGGAATTGTTTGAGTATTGTAAAAAGGAAATTCAATCTTTCCTTGAGAAGAAATTGATAAGAAGATCAAAGTCTCATTGGAGTTGCTCAGTTTTCTATGTCCAGAATCAAACAGAAATAAAAAAAAAAAAAAAAAGAGGAGCACCAAGACTAGTAATCAATTATAAACCTTTAAAAAAAATTATTTAATGGATTAGATATCCAATTCCTAATAATAAAAAAAAGATTTATTAGGAAGACTGCACGGTGCAACAATTTTCTCAAATTTTGATATAAAATTGGGTTTTTGGCAAATTCAAATTGTCAAAAAAGATAAATACAAAACATCTTTCAATATTCCTTTCAGACAGTATGAATGGAATGTCATGCTCTTTGATTTGAAAAATACCCCCTCAGGATTTCAAAATATTATGAATAATATCTTTAATCTTTATACTCAATTTGCAACTGTCTACATTGACAATGTGTTATTCTTCTCAGAATCAATAAATCAACACTTTAAACATTTAGAAAAACTTTTCAAAATTATCAAATCCAATGGATTAGTTTTATCTAAATCAAAAATGAAACTTTTCCAAACTCAAATAAGTTTCATTGGTCATGAAATTAATCAAGGATCGATCAAGCCTATCCAAATAGCCATTAGTTTTGCTAATAGATCTCTCGATGAAATTAAAGACAAGAATCAACTACAAAGATTCTTAGGATGCTTAAATTAAATAGTAGACTTTTTCCCCAACCTTAGGAAAATAGTCAAACCTTTATTCCAAAAATTAAGAAAAAATCTTTCTGCTTGGACAAATGAACACGCTGAAGTTGTTAAGAAAATTAAGACTCAGGTAAGAACCCTGCCTGTTCTTAGCATTCCACACCCTCGAGCTTTTTTGATAGTTGAAACAGATGCTTCAAATATAGGTTATGGAGGTATCCAATTGAGCAGTCCCCTCCTCAATCTCCTTCAAACTACATTCAAACTACCCAGAAATCAAAAACCACTTCTTCAATTTCTAAGTTTCCTTCAACTCCAAAAATCTCTTCATATTTCATTAAAGTCCAATATATATCAAAAAAGCCTATTATCATTGTCTCAATTATAGAACCTCACTATTTTGGAGGATCAAAGACCTCCATTGCCCAGAAAATTCTGCCTTTGGGGTTTTGTTTTGTTACAGATGAATTATTGAAAACTCAAAAAATTCTATGAATTCATTCTTGTGGGTGCAGACTCAATTACTTTGAAAAAACATTTTAACAAAGACGATTCAAATTGGACTGATTTTTGCAAAATTCGAATTGAAAAGGTTTTAAGCCCAATGGATTGGAACATGTCAATGGCAAAGCAAAAGCCATTTTCAGTGATGTTTAATCCCTAAGGTCTTGTTATAACGCCTTTTATCTTTGTAGTTTCAATCATTCTTGGTTTTTCAATTTTAAAAAAGATTTTCAAAAAACAGTTCTAACTTGGTTTCTCGAATGGTAGATCTATTTTGGCGCAACGTAATAGATCCTCCTGAAGTTTGCCAAGCCAAACTTTCAAATGTTTCAATAGACCATGGAATTAAAAGATAATTCTTTGACATCTTTCAAATATTTTTCTCAGTTTAACATTCCTTGGATAGTTTGCTGGGATTTTATCAAAATTCAAGACCACAACTTTGCTCCCTCATTAGCAAGATAGTTTAAGATCAAATGGTGTATGAATACATTGATACCAGGTGAAGAAATCAATTTTGATATTGAAATAACAAAGATTATTACTTCTCCTTTTAAAGCAGTAAGCAAAAAAGAATTTAAACAACAAAGAAAATATTTAAATAACAAGGAAATATAATATAAATTAAATACATTCTAAATTTGAAAATACAATACAAGATTACATAAAATAAATAACTAAACACAAACTTAAGAAAGTTACAAAATTACATAAGAGAGAAGAGCTTCTTCTAGCCAAACACACTTAAAAAAAAAAAAAAAAAAAAAAAACTTGCCATTAACTTACAAATGATACAATATATAAATAGGGAGAAAAAGCAAGTAAAGACATCGGATAAGATCTAATAAGATTGCACTGGATGGCGATCTTATCTGATAATTGAGGTAGATGAATCTGAACCATTGCTTTTTAGTCTGCAGATAAAGAGGAATCTTCTTTATCTAAAGTTGAAATCTTATTTATCAAAAGTTGAATAATAATTTGAAGTGACCGAGACACCTGTACGTGGATGGGCCCAACTTGAAAATGCATCGAACGAATGAAATAATTTGAGGAGACCTTCAATTATTATAGAAATATATCTGGATCAATATCTGATTCATACGGATCCTGAGAGTCTTGAAATGGATCATTCACTACTGATGAGGAATGAGTCTTTTGAGGACTAGATTTCTTGAATTCTTCCAAAAGTTTTGCGCTTTCTTCATCTAATTCTGTCATTGCCAGCTTGGCTACGAACAAGCTTCGTCTAGTGAGGAAATCATATTGCTTCTTTGTTGAAGGTGACCCAATCAATCCTTTGACTTGGTTGATCCAATTATTGACATTATTTGAATGAAGTCTCTTGGCGTTGAAATTACTCCACCATTTGATTTTAAGTCAATTAACACGTTGGATGCAAGACATTTCAAAACGTGGAAACTCTCAGAACATAGAAGTGTTACTTCAATACATCCTAGGTAGTGTTTGCCTCAAGGAATCTGAATTGGAATCGGAACCAAAATTTATTAGAATTGAAAAGTAGAATGTGAATTTCCTCTCTTATATTTAGTTAGATATAAAATTAAAATTAGCATTATATTATAATATTTGGTATATTACATAAGAATTGGAAAGAAGTTTAGTTAAATTATAATATAAAAATTTATTCATTTAATTTAGTATGAAATAATAACATTATAAATGTATAATTACTACATAATATTATTTACTAAATTAGACATTAATAATATTTTATAATAAAATTATTTTAATAATCATGTACTTGAGAATACTTTGCATACTATATTTTATCATTTTTTATTAGTATGTTGTTTAACTAGATTATTAATTGACATAACCTAAAAGAGACTCCAACATTAAACTCAGTATTAACTTAAGTAAGATCAAAAAATGAAAAGACGTCAAAAGATCAATGGGAAAGGACGTAACATCAGTTAATTAAAACAAGCGATTAGTACACTAATCTTTACTCCCTAGTAACATACCCAAAAGGTAACGCATACAATCCATTAGTTGGGAAATCAATAAAGAGGTATCGTCGAATGCTTACGAAAAAAGGATCCCTAAGGAAGGTAAGGCATCTCATCTCATTTTCACTCACTCATTTACTGTTGTAATCATATTATCATTCTAAATTTCCTAACTTAGCCATTAGAGCAGTCCCTTGGAGCACACCCTAATCCTCCAAGCCATTTTCCTTTCATTATTGGCAGGTAATCGAAGTCGTGATTAATTAAAATTCCTCTAGAAAAATTTTAGCAGCAACAATTGGCTCTGTCTATGGGAAACTTGGAAGGATTTCTTTGTAAAACTTAATCATGACATTGAACCCATTGTTGGGGGTCAATCGGCCTAGTCAATTTACTTCCCAACACTAGACAATTCGTCACAAATTGTGCTTTTAAACCAATTTCTAACCTTTTCAAAGGAGGGTGGAAGATATGTTTAGCATGATCTTACAACATAAAAAATATCCTCTAGAACATGCCTCAGGGGTTGTTCAGGCAGATATGACATGCACCTAAGGGTAAGACAGTGGTACCAACAATGTGGACATTCACAAGCAATGGTCTCTGGAATTTAAGACAAAACTAAAAAAAAAAAAATTTTTTGATTAAATTGATAAATTGGTAAAAGAAATTTGCAGCCAACCCTTAATAAGGAAGACCTCAGCTAGATCTTTTGATCCCCCTTTGTCAAGAAAATAATTGAGATCCCTCTACGTAGTAAATTCAATATGTCCAGCATAGAAGGATATAATAGGTCCTCAGATCCCCTAGACCACCTCAACACCTTCATAATGTTGATGCATTTGTAAGGAGCATCTAATGTCATTATGTGTCGAGCATTTGTAGCAACCTTGAAGGAGAATGCTAGAGCATGGTATCAAACATCGAAGTCCGATTCATTTGGGTCTTTCTCTAAAATAGAGTAGTAGTTTGTGGGGCATTTAGTCAGCTATTGAAAAATGGCAATGACTTTGACCCTCCTCATGAGTCTTGTTCAGGGAGAGGAAGAGACATTGAATAAGTTCATATGTCATTTTATCAATGCAACTTTAAATATTAGAAACTTGGACTATCGAGAAATAGTAGTAGCCTTGACAATGACTCTACAACTTTGTGACTTCTTAAATTTCATAAGAAAGAAATCCTTGACCAATATGGGAGAGCTAATAGCTCAAACCCAAACATATATCAACTTGGAGGAAAATATCACCACAAAATGAAGTAGATCATGTTGATTTTTTGAGTCCGATCCCTATTTTGATAACGACAAACCACGGTATCCCACTTGTGTAACTGAGTGTGAACATGTTTATATTTTTGTAAGTACCAGTGATGAATGCAAAATGGAAGTCTTAAAGAGCACTGAGAAGAACACCAATCGGCATATTCCATGGAGCATTGAGGAGTAGAAGACACGAAGACTTTATTTATTTTTTGGGTTGTAATAGTAATTAGGGTTGAATATGCATGCATCTTACATGATTTAAAATTGAAGCTCTACCTGACCTTAAATTGACCATAGGACCTCCAAATAACATGAAAAACTATTTTCATAAAATGTCTAACTTATACAAAGGTTTTTAAATGGTTTTAAAGTTAAAAGAAGGAAAAAACTAAATTTTTCAAAGGGGTCGGTCAACCGGCCAATCGACTGAATGTTAGAAATGAGCAATTTTCTCACTCAATTCGATCTTATATCAAACCATGTTCAACATGAAAATAGTGGAATTTTCCCATAGCTTGAGTTTGATACTAAGAATGTCCAAATTGGAGTTACACAAAAAACGTTATGCTAAAAACACTAAAATGTGTCCGTAAGAGAAAAACTCCCTTCATGTTTCTTTTGTCTCATTGATGGACATTTTTCTCAAACCAAAAATCGTTATCGTAAAATGTGTTAAACATAAAAGTTGTGAGATTTTCTCTTATCTTTCTATTTATATTAAGAACATCTAATTTGGAGTTGTATAGAAAAAGTTATGGCCAAAATACTGAATAGTGTCTACGTAGAAAAGTAGAGGCCGGTCGACCGAACCTGCACTACGGTCGACCGACACTCGTTGATTTCAAGCCTCGGTCAACCGTACCTTGAGCTTGGTCGACCGGCCTTCTCGGGAAAGTGTCCCAACGGCCGAAAAATAACTAGTTTTCAAAATAAAAATATATTTTAAGGTCCCAACGGCTATATAACGGTCACAAGGGGTTTTTGCCTATAAATACAACCCCAAAACACTTGAAAATTGTTGGAGAATCCCTTTGTTAATTTAGTTTATCATTCTTTGATTCTCCAACACTACTATACCCTATTTGTTCTTTAAATTCTCATTTTTCTCCTACTCTTCTTTTATTTGAAAATCATTTTGGGAGAAAATATTCTTGGGGGTTTTATGTGAAGAGGCTTGAGCATATATCATATACATATATATTGCTTGATGGCCTTATTCTTTCATTTGTGATATATTTTCAAAGATTAAAATGTCTCCTATTCTCTTCTTTTAAAAACCATTTTTGGGGAAAATATTTTTGGGGTTATATTTGAAGAGGCTTGAGCATATAACATTCTCTATATGTATATTGCTTGAAGGTCTTTCTATTTTTCATGTTTTCAAAGATTAAATTTCTCCGATATTCTTTTATTTGAAAAAATATTTTTTGGAGAAATTTATTGTGAATAATGTCTTGAAGGCTTGGGCTAATATTCTTGCTCATATATTTTGCTTGAATGCCTTCTTAGGATTAATTTTACTAAGGTCAATCATTTTGAAGAAAACCCTAATATTCTCCTACTCTTATCTTGACATATATTTGTTGGAGAATTTCTTTGGATTATACAAGAGGGAGCCTTGAGCATATATCAATTTAATATATACTTGTTTGAGAGGCTTCTCCTTCTATTTTATAAAGGTCGATCATTTTAGAAAAGAAAATCATTTTCCAAACTCTCAAGTTTTACTTGAAAAATATTTTGAGAGAAAACTCATACTCTATATGAGCTTCATTTCAAAATCATATGAGAATACATATTAGATTTTAATGTTGTACATCTCTGCTTGTATTTCAGAAGCATATTTTATGTACAAAATGATTTTATTGTAATGGTTCGGTTCAACCCATTAATTGAACTGGGGAGTCTCAGCCCCGCAAGTGAGACCGGTTTGGTTCAGCCCGTTAATTGAACTGGGGAGTCTCAGCCCTGCAAGTGAGACTGGTTCGGTTCAGCCCGAAATTGAACTGGGGAGTCTCAGCCCCGCAAGTGAGATTAGTTTGGCTCAACCTAATAATTGAGTTGGGGTTTTCCTCACCCCGTAAGGAGAGGATGTAAAAAGTTTTTGCTCCACCCGGTTAAGTGAGCAGGTATAATGGAATCCTTGGGGGTAAGCCCAAGGCGGGGATGTAGGCTAGTTTGGTTGAACCTCGATAACAAATTTGGTGTCTCTCTTTCTATCTTATTTAAATTCTTGCATTTTAATTTCAGCATGTGTATGAATGTTTATTTAATGTCGAAATTATTTTCATGCGCACATTTGATTTAAATAAGATACTGCACACGTGTATGTTTGCTTTTATTGTTAAACAACTTTACATACACGTATACATTTTGAATGGGATATGATACTGTGGTGAATCGACGAATTGTTTAAATTAGCTAAAAAGTTTTTAAAACCCAATTCACCCCCCTCTTGGGATCACACTAATTCCAACAATTGGTATCTGAGCCCGGTTACAATAAGCTTAAACACTATTTGCATAAAGATTGCAACGACTCATTTTTCGATGTATCCCTGTTTTGAGGGTCAGCGCCTTGCAAATCCTCCACTGGTTTTATTGCGTAGATTTTACTATGTGATTATTGAAAATGCTTTTGTAAAATCAAATGATTGGAGGATTTGGAAAGTGTTTGTCATGCTTATCATATCCCATTGAAAATGTTTTCAAATTGCAAATTTCCCAAAATTTGAAAATGAATTGAATTTGCATGACATGTGTTTTAATGCATATCTTCTGTTGTGTCATGCATACTTTTTATATGCCTTAGTCATGAATGTTTTTCCAAGTTTATTCTTTTGAGTACTAAGGTCCTTTGGGAAACATAAAAGGTATAAGAAACCAAAAAAGAGATGAACACCACTCCGAGCTGAAACGGTTAAGAAGGAGTAAAACTTAAAGGTATATCTATTCTCCTTCTAATATATTGATTAATTCATAATATGATTCACATGATATATCTTGTGTTTGATTTGTTTGCTACTGTGAATCATATGATATTTGTGCTAATTTCATGTCATGATTTGTATGATATATCTTGTATTAAATCTTTGTATGAATCATGATAAATTTTTTATAATAATAGCATGATGTCTTATGAGGTACATCTCAAAGAAATTTTTATATACTCATAAGATTTTAGAAATTGTCATACATATGGTTAGAATACTTTAAATGCCTAAATAGTGTATAATGCTTAAAATTCAAAACCTTAATATACACTATTATCATTTTGAGAACCCTAAGAAAAATCTAGCCAATATGTGAGTTTTAATGATTTTATCCAATCTAAGCTTAATATATATACATATAATTATGATTGGTTAATATATGATAATGTTGGCGAGTGCATGCTTATATCATTATCAGTTCTTAAATTAAACCTCATAAGCATGTTTAAACAAAATCCCATTCAAATGGACAAATTGATTTTAAAATGTCACTATACTCGTAATGCTATATATATGTGCTATAATTTCAAAAATCTTAAATGTAGCATGTTTTGTCCATCACACATATTGAGGTTTAGGGAATCTATCATAGTATTATATATCATGCTACCCTAAACTAATCATGGAGGTTAAACACTTAATCATATTCAAACACATTCATAAGCTCATTCTCCCATTTGAAAATATCAGTTATGCTAGATACTAAATTGAATATAAAACCCTTTAGCTGCATAACTGAGGGGGAGCAGAAAATTTAAAATTCATCCAATAAACATCTTAAATTAGTGCTTATACTACTTGGATGACTTTTGATTAAGCTAAATGTAAATATTCATTTGTGCTAAATGAATACACTCTATGATGGATGGATATTGTTTAAAATTTGATCTGATGTGAGTTGAATGCCTATGTCCATTCTTACTTAAATGTCTATAGTTTCTCATGAATGGATAATTTGTTTTTAAATAAATGTTTATATCCATCTCTTGATATAAGCTCAATTATATTTGATGGATAACTTATTTGAGCTGAATGCCACTATCCATCACTTGTCTAATGATTATAACTTCGTATGGATAGTTTATATTTCATTTGATATATTGATTGAACTACCTGATTACATACTTAGTCTTGAATGTCTCCTGCATGGCGGATGCAGTTGATGAGAATTGTATGCTGGTAGTGAATATAGGTTCTCGCATGCTTGAGCTGAATTATGAATTATTTGCTTGAACCTATTAGGTATTAGGTACATGGTAAAAATGGGAAAATGTCTAATTTACAGACAAAATGCTGTCAAAATTTCAATAGAATTTTTCTCATAAATGAAACCATGTATTATGATAGATAATTCAATGCATGCTAAAATAGTTTTGAAAGGATGAGTGAATTATAAAAGAATTTCATTTTTTCATCCTTGCTTATTGGTGCATGCTGAACTATCCACTGGTGCATGTTGAATTTTAAATGTTATGTGCTAAATTGAAAAACATGCACAATCTTCATACTTGTTTCCTAGGATGCTAGATAACTGAATAGGTTGTACATGGAAAAATCCAAACCGCTATATAAATTGAAGACATGCACACATTATGTAGTCCTAGGAGAGATTAGTTCATGGACACCATTTGGTCTAATTCTTAGGTTGTGCACTTTCATTTCGGACCCAAATGGTAAAGCATCATCCTTGTAATCAATCGTCATATGTTTTAATGATGGTCCATAAACTATGAAAAATTGTATGACTTAGGGGGAGTTTTTCATTTCACACACACTCATTGTGAATTTTGAGTTGTGTCATTCTTTTAATCCCCTATTGCATTACCTTTGAGTATAGTCTTGATTGACTATTGTGTTATTAAAATAAAATGCAATCTGTCATGTTAGTATGTGCTGAATGCCTATATTTGCTGCATGCTGAAAATCTTTTGAAAGGATGAATTTTTGAGGAATGCTCTTAAATGACTATCATCCTAAACTTAATGCAAGTATGTATGCATGCAAATATACAGGGGGAGTTTAAGCCCTATTTTTAAGAAAAATGAACTTAATGCCTATAATCTCCTGCATGTTAAGTAATATTTAGAAGGATGAACATGTGTTGAGTGTGCTTAAATGAAATCCATCCTTGAACGTTAAAGTACTTTTGTATGCTTGAGACTATACTGGGGAGGTTAAGTCCCATCCTTGAAAAAGGATAAGAATCACCTGACCCATGGACTCACATTATTTCTATTGCTTCTACTTTTTGAGTCCGAAGGTTTTCTAGGCACCTTGAACAACATATCTTGTCTCTACTGAATATGTTTGATATGGATTGTTTCAGGTACACATGAACACCATGCATGACTTAGTGTTTGATTTTTTAGCGCATGTGTGCTTACAAATATTTTACTGGTGAAATTTATTCATCTAATGCGTATCTAGTAAAATCTGAAATTAATACTTATATTGTTTGAACTCTTAATGATTTTTCATGAATTATATCAGTATAAGTTGTTAAAAGAATCTAAGCACATATTCAAACTGATAGGGGGAGCACCTAGAAATTATTTTTCTATCCTGTTGTGCTCACAATATTTCTAGCTTAGATTTGGTTTTTGAATTCATTGTGGCTTGTGCTTAATTGTAATGTCTTCATTTGAATATAATCAATGAAAATATTTTGCTTGCCATAGTGTTTTAGGTTTTGCCATATGATCCCCTTTCTTGAATTTATTTAATATCTTTGGATCTATATGGTTGCATTTTTCTGGTACTTTGTGATTTGCACTTAAATGATATACCAGGAAAATAATGCTTGCTTGAGTTTTAAATTAAAGTTTCTTTTTCAGCAAGCATAAACCCCTAGTTTTTTAAGCAAACATTATAAGGGGGATATTTATATATATATACATATATATATATATATATTTATTATAATACTTTATGGCAATAACTTATTTTAAAACTAGAACTTTTTCTCTTGCCTTATTATTATTATATACATATGAGTTATAAAATTGCATAATTGGTTCGGTAATTTCATATGAAAATGCATGCGAACTTGTTAGACTATTTTTATGCTCAAACCTCCCTTTGGTATCATATGTCGTGTGCCTTTAACTCAAATCTTCCATGGGCCATATGATAAGTTTAAATTGCAAACGATTTGTGTATGCTTATGGTCTAACCTTGTTTACATGTCATTTTAATCTTTTAAATGACCAGTTAAACTATTCTGTATGCTTAATGGTTATATCTTTTAAACAGTTATAATATTTTTATGCCCAACTGTTATATCACATAAGGGGAGAGTTTTTATTTTCTTCAAAAAGGGGGAGTTCTCTTTGCGGAGTATATTTTAAATGATAAAATTATTTTCTACTCAGTTTAGCCCTTTTGTTGATGACAAAAGGAGGAGATGTTTCTTGAGAAAAATTATAAACCCCTTTTATCTCTCTACCTTTTATTATTCAAAATGGGAAATGACAAATGCACAAACTTGAATATTTTGTTAAAATAGCTTCAAACATAAACTGCACATTGAACCACTGAGCTTAACTGTCAACTTGAAAATTTGTGAAGTCTTCATGTTTATGATTGAGCTTTTTTTTTAAAATCATTTTGAATTTATGCATATTGTAAGGGGGAGCCTTATCAGGCAATCCCAATTTTGCTCATGTGTTTGTCATCATCAAAAAGGGGGAGATTGTTGACTTTTTAAGTCCGATCCTTGTTTTGATAATGACAAACCACAGTATCCCACTTGTGTAACTGAGTGTGAACAGGTTTATATTTCTGTAAGCACAAGTGATAAATGCAAAATGGAAGTCATAAAGAGCACTGAGAAGAACACCAATCGGCATATTCCATGGAGCATTGAGGAGTAGAAGACACGAAAACTTTATTTATTTTTTGGGTTCTAATAGTAATTACGGTTGAATGTGCATGCATCTTACATGATTTAAAATTGAAACTCTACCTAACCTTAGATTGACCATAGGACCTCCAAATAACATGAAAAACTATTTTCATAAAATGTCTAACTTATACAAAGGTTTTTAAATGGTTTTAAAGTTAAAAGAAGGCAAAAACTAAATTTTTCAAAGGAGTCGGTCAACCGGCCAACCGACCGAATGTTAGAAATAAGCAATTTTCTCACTCAATTCGATCTTATATCAAACCATGTTCAACATGAAAATTGTGGAATTTTCCCATAACTTGAGTTTGATACCAAGCACGTCCAAATTGGAGTTACACAGAAAAAGTTATGCCCAAAACACTAAAATGTGTCCGTTAGAGAAAAACTCCCTTCATGTTTCTTTTGTCTCATTGATGGACATTTTTCTCAAAACAAAAATCATTATCTTAAAATGTGTCCAACATTAAAGTTGTGGAATTTTCTTGTACCTTTCTATTTATATTAAGAAAATCTAATTTAGAGTTGTATAGAAAACGTTATGGCCAAAATACTGAACAGTGTCTGCGTAGAAAAGTAGAGGCTGGTCGACCGAACCTTCACTACGGTCGATCGAAACTCGTTGATTTCAAGCCTTGGTCAACCATACCTTGAGCCTGGTCGACCGACCTTCTTGGGAAAGTGTCCCAATGGCCAAAAAATGGCTATTTTTCAAAATAAAAATATATTTTAAGGTCCCAACGGCTATATAACGGTCACAAGGGGTTTTTGCCTATAAATACAACCCCAAAATACTTGAAAATTGTTGGAGAATCCCTTTGTTAATTTAGTTTATCATTCTTTGATTCTCCCACACTTCTATACCCCATTTGTTCTTTAAATTCTCATTTTTCTCCTACTCTTCTTTTATTTGAAAATCATTTTGAGAGAAAATATTCTTGGGGGTTTTATGTGAAGAGGCTTGAGCATATATCATATACATATATATTGCTTGATGACCTTATTCTTTCATTTGTGATATACTTTCAAAGATTAAAATGTCTCCTATTCTCTTCTTTTAAAAACCATTTTTGGGGAAAATATTTTTAGGGTTATATTTGAAGAGGCTTGAGCATATAACATTCTCTATATGTATATTGCTTGAAGGTCTTTCTATTTTTCATGTTTTCAAAGATTAAATTTCTCCCATATTCTTTTATTTGGAAAAATATTTTTTGGAGAAATTTATTGTGAATAATGTCTTGAAGGCTTAGGCTAATATTCTTGCTCATATATTTTGCTTGAATGCCTTCTTAGGATTAATTTTACTAAGGTCAATCATTTTGAAGAAAACCCTAATATTCTCCTACTCTTATCTTGACATACATTTGTTGGAGAATTTCTTTGGGTTATACAAGAGGGAGCCTTGAGCATATATCAATTTAATATATACTTGTTTGAGAGGCTTCTCCTTCTATTTATAAAGGTCGATCATTTTAGAAAAGAAAATCATTTTCCAAACTCTCAAGTTTTACTTGAAAAATATTTTGAGAGAAAACCCATACTCTACATGAGCTTCATTTCAAAATCATATGAGAATGCATATTAGATTTTAATGTTGTACATCTCTGCTTGTATTTCAGAAGCATATTTTATTTACAAAATGATTTTATTGTAATGGTTCGATTCAGCCCATTAATTGAACTGGGGAGTCTCAGCCCCGCAAGTGAGACCGGTTCGGTTAAGCCCGTTAATTGAGCTGGGGAGTCTTAGCCTCGCAAGTGAGATCGATTTGGTTCAGTCCGAAATTGAACTAGGGAGTCTCAGCCCCGTAAGTGAGATTAGTTTGGCTCAACCTAATAATTGAGTTGGGGTTTTCCTCGCCCCGTAAGGAGAGGATGTAAAAGGCTTTTGCTCCGCCCGGTTAAGTGAGCAGGTATAGTGGAATCCTTGGGGGTAAGCCCAAGGCGGGGATGTAGGCTGGTTTGGTCGAACCTCGATAACAAATATGGTGTCTCTCTTTCTATCTTGTCTAAATTCTTGCATTTTAATTTCAACAGTGTATGAATGTTTATTAAATGTTGAAATTATTTTCATGCACACATTTGATATAAATAAGATACTGCACACGTGTATGTTTGCTTATATTGTTAAACAACTTTACATAGACGTATAAATGTTGAATGGGATATGATACTGTGGTGAATCGGCGAATTGTTTAAATTAGTTAAAAAGTTTTTAAAACCCAATTCACCACCCCTCTTGGGATCACACCAATTCCAACAGATCAGATTTGAAGAGAAAACGTACTAGAGATGTTAATGAAATTGTTAAGGGAGGAGTAAAGAAACATACCTCTAGTAACAACTTTCCTTTCAATTATGGAGAATAAGACAAGAAGAGATGGACTTTTTATAGGACAAAAAGAGGTGGCATGGATCACAAGGCTTCGTGAGATGCAAATAATGATGGAAAAATCTACCAAAAAATAGGCACTGCTTGGTAAAAAAATTGGTCCATCTGATGAGCACTGCTCATGAGACCCAAAGATTTTCATATGATGAACACCACTTATGAGGCAACAAAAGATAGACATTATTCAGTAAAAAATGGTCTATTTGATGAGCACCGCTCATACGATAAAAAAGTAACTATTTGATGAGCACTATTCATTAGGCAATAATAGACGAGCACTGCTCGGTGAAAAATTGGTCCATATGATGAGCATCACTCATGAGGCTAAAAAAATATCAATTTGATAAGCACCACTTATGAGGCAACAATAAACGGGCACTGCTCGGCAAAGTATTAGCCCATCTAATGAATACTGCTCATGAGACCCAAATATGCTAATCTAATAACTTAGTTTGAATCTTATTATAATAAAAGGACTTATAGTAAATACAAAATAACCAAAAAGGTAACTCTAAGATTTAAAAGTAGGAGGCCAACTGACATAACTAAAAAGAGACCTTGACATTAAACTCGACATTAACTTATGTAAGACTGAAAAATGAAAAGACATCAAAAGATCAATGGGAAGGAGGTAACGTTCATTAGTTAAAGCAAGAAGTTAGCACATCAATCTTTATTCTGTAGTAATATATCCAAAATGTAACCCTTATAATCTATTAGTAGGGAAATCATTAAAGAGATATCCCAAATGACCATACAAAGGGCCTCTTAAGGAAAGACATTTTTTCTCATCCTCACTTACTCATTAATTGTTGATATGAAGTCAAGATTTTGGCAAATTCTAATAGCCGAAGAAGATAGATATAAAACAACATTTACAGTGTCGTTTGGACATTACGAATGGAATGTAATTTATAATTAATGAAAAAAATAAATAATTTATTTTATATTATTTTTAACATTATAAATAACAATATAATAAATCAATAATCATTCTGCAATCATATCATAATATTTTAATATTTAATACTATTCTATTATTTTTTATATGTTATAATATTATTAAATATAATAATAAATATTAAAAACGATGGGTTAATATTTATATTAAAATATATTATTATACATTTACAAAAATTTTATTGATTATATTAATTCTTACATTGACACAATTTGGACGAAGGAGAGAGAGAGAGAGAGAGAGAGAGAGAGAGAGAGAGAGAGAGAGAGAGAGAGAGAGAGTTTGAGTGAGGCTTGGAGCCTAGGATTTTTCCCTCAAACTGGTGCGAGATACAACTGAGAATAAAACATCTATTTATAGACATTGAAGGCCGGACTTCAAACCATTTGGAATCTGTAAATTGAGTGCAGGTGCTCATTGGCCCCCATCAACCACTCAAGTCAAGATTCCTTACAAGACCTCGACCGACGCAACAAAACAAATGAAAATTAATAAAATAGAGAAAGTAATAACAGCACATGGGCAGCTGCCTTTGGTTGGATAAACCACTATCACTTGATCTACTTTAATAATTTAAAAATTATAATGCTGGCCATAAAGTAGAATAGTCGTAAAACTCTCAACTTACCCACTCATAAAATAATATAGAGCTGAGGTAAAAAACCTTCCAACTATTAAATTACATTGAAAAGATAATAACAAATGACCTAATGGTTGGTGAATGCCTCCATCAGTCTTAAGAATTGGCAGACATGCTTTTGAAATGTCAGGTAAGCCTTTCTCTTCTTTTGAATTTGGGAGCCGACTTTTGACAACTGCAAATTACTTCGTTTGAGATTTATCTTTTGATGAAGAAAAATCAGTCTTCTAAACATGATGTTCCTTTTCAAGAAATTCATACCAAATACCAATACTTGTAAAATATAATGACTTATGGAATCTTGATCGGATAAATCAAAGTTGTCTGATTCCAACTGGGCGATCATCTTGATCAATTTTGACTTCATAGTACTTGATTTTGACTTTCTTGAACTTGATGAAATGACATCATCTTCAAAAACTTTTTTCTTGTCTTTTGATTTTAAATATGAACCTTCTGGGAAGGCGAGAAGGCAAACACCAGAACTTTGTGCAAGCCATGTTCCTTCTGGCATGGTGAATTTTTCCTACCATCGAAATCTATTAACTCTTCTAATAGTTTTTGAATAGCAGATTGAGCTTTCTTCAAGAGAGACTATAATATAGTCCCAACAAAAAATCCATGTTATCATAAAATAGGAGCAAAACAGTAGAAGCATTGAAGAATGGTCAGACAAATCCTGAGGAGGATGAAAAATATTTTGAAACAATTCAATATCATTTTGAATTGTGCTGTTTCACTTCAATCAAAAGATTTTGAAAAATTTTCAAAAATGGTTTTTAAAATGGTTCAAGTTCTTAGGACCAAAGAACTTGAATCATTTTAAAAACCATTTTTGAAAATTTTTCGAAATCTTTTGATCGAAGTGAAACAGCCAAGAATGACTAAAATTTCATATGAATAAAGTATTTGACCAAGCTAGGATGTAGTCCTTGTAGTCATATGTTTGAGGACAAAAAATTCCTAGAAACTGTCTTGAGATGCGTGGGTGCTAACTCCACTCAGAAGGAGTAATGACTTTTAAAATCTTAATTTTGGAGAAATTAATTCTTGATGCATCTTTCAAGTCATAATCATGATAAATGAAAACAGAGTTTGTTTCAATCAAAATTAACTTAGAAAACTTTTGATTCTTCATAGGGCCAGGAGTATCAAAATGACAACCTCTGAAGAAATACTTTTAAATTACTTCGAAGGGAGAAGATGAATCTCATTTGGGTTCAATGGGAAACAGATCTTCGAAGATTTTCTTATTAATATAACCAGATGCAGTCCTTTTTGGTGATGAAGAACTCTGCTGCTGTTGTCCTTCCATGATTTCTTTGAATGAAGGTTGTGGAGAGGCTAATGAAGGTCTTATGAGAGGATTGAAACGATTTTGAAGATGGATTCTCTCAGGAGTGGCTTCAGTGGCTTCTTTTGATGGTCCCTCTTTTGAATAATAATCACTCGTTCTTTGTCTTGGCATTTTTACCTTGAAGAAAATCTCTCGTTAGAAAATCTGGTAAAGAATTTGAAGAAGCTTTAATAAATTCTATTTGAAAATCAAAAACAGATAGAATGGCTTGTCATCTGGCAAAGATTTTTTTTGAAATAAGATTTTTAACATCTTTTTCTAAAATATATTTTGCACTTTTGCAATCAATCCTGAGTAAAAAATCTTTATTAAATAGATCATCTTGAAAATTTTGCATACACAAAACAATTGATAAAATTTTTTTTTTGACTGTGAAATAATTGGCTTGTGGCCCTGACCACGCACCAGAATGGAATCGAACTAAGGCTTCATTTGATTCTATTTGCTGTTTGAGAATACCTCTAAATCCAACATCAGATGCATCAGTTGCAACTATCATAAAAGCTTTTGGATCTGAAACACTAAGGCAAGGAAGAGTTTTGACTAAAGCTTTGACCTTAATAACTGTTTGAATATGCTCTTCTGACTAAGCTGGCGGTTTCTTTTTTAATCTTTTGGATAATGGTTTAATAACTATTCTAAGATTTGGAATAAAGTTAGCTACATAATTTAGACATCCTAAACATCTTTGCAACTGATTTTTATCTTTAATTTCATTTGGGAATTTATCTACAAATTTTAAAGCTCTTTGTATTGGTGTAATTGTATTTTGATAATTGTTATGTCCAAGGAATCTAACATTGACTTGAAATAATTTGATTTTTGGTTGTGAGACAACCAATCCATTTCTTTTAATTACATCAAGGAATATGTTTAAATGTTTGAAGTGTTGTTCTATTGATTCAGAGAAATCAAGAACATCGTCAATATAGACTATTGTAAATTTTGTATAAGGATTGAAAATTTCATTCATGATATTTTGAAATTCAGAAGGGGCATTCTTCAGACCAAAGGGCATTACATTTCATTCGTAATGTTCAAATGACACTGTAAATGTTGTTTTATATCTATCTTCTTCGGCTATTTGAATTTTCCAGAATCCTGACTTCATATCAAAATTTGAAAATATTGAGGCTTTGAATAATCTACTTAATAAATCTTTTTATTAGGTATTGGATACCTAATCCATTAAAAAGCTTTGTTTAAAGGTTTGTAATTTATTACAAGTCTTGGGGCTCCTCTTTCTATTTCAGTTTGATTCTGAACATAGAAAGTGGAACAACTCCATGGAGATTTACTTTTTCTTATTAGTTTCTTATCTAACAATCTTTGATTTCTTTTTTACAATATTCAAGTAACTCTTGATTCATTTGAATTGGTCGAGCTTTTGTTGGTATTTTTTTCTTCTGAAAAATCCTTTATATAAGGTAATTTTACCATATGCTTTTTACGAGACCAAAAAGCGTTAGATAAATTTGAACAAACTTCAATTTCCAATTTTTGTTTGAATTGTTCAATTTTCTCTTTAATTTCTAGAGTTTGGATTCTTTCTTCAATCTTCTTATGGTAAATTTCTTTTGATAGTTGTTTTACATGTTTTTGTTTTTGTCTTATTAAATTGATTCTCTTTACTGTCAAATCTTTTAATGTATTAACTTCTTTTTCTTTCATCTTATCAATAAATTCAATATTACTTCTGGTCCTCCTATTTGCATGTGAATACCTTCTTCATCTACAAAGGATAAATTAATATAAAAAATGGAGTTCCAAGTATAATCTCTCCTTGCATGTCTTTGACAAGTATGAAAGTAGTTTTTAAACAAATCTCTTGATTACTTTGTATTGTATATGTAATCTTGTGTTGTTTGCACCATAAAGTTGTGTTGTAGTTTTTTCATAGTATTGAGTGGGTATTAATCCTTCTTGAACATAATTCATATCGACTCTTGTATCTAACAGGGCATGAGCAATAAGTACAAAAGTTTTATTAATAACTATTTTTACTTTAGTATACCACTTATGAATGTTAACCCTTGATAAGTATCTCAAAAAGGCTTCTTTCTCAAAATCAATTTGAAAATTATTTGTTTCTTCTTCTTTGTCACTTTTAGATTTTATTTCTTCATCTTTTTCATGAATTAAGTCAACTTTTATTTGTAGACTTCTTAATTGTCTTTTTATATCAAGAATTTTTGCTTTTGTTTGATTAACTTCATGTTGCAAGTCTTGTATTGTTAGTTGATTATTATTTTTATCTATAACTATTTCCTTTTCTTTATATTGATTGATAATTTCTCTAATATTGTAATCCTCCTTTACAAGTTTTGGTTTTTCATCTTTTGTAATTTGTTCCTTTAACTTTGTTAGGCACTTATTCTTAACTATTGGATCATTAACATGTTTTAGCATTTCCAACATGATTTTACTCTCTTTTGGAATGATGTTTAATGATTTTGAACATTTATTGCAAAAGCAAAATCTAATATCTTCTTTGCAAGATTCATTTTCACTTGACGATTCGGAAGCTTATATTGAATAGTCAGATGAACTGTCGTGAAATTCATTAATAATTCCTTTTGATTCAGAGGGCATTTCTAATTCAGATGATTCTGACTCACTACTTATTATTAAAGAAAGCATATGACGTTTGAGCTTATTACTATAATTTAATTCTTTGATTTCTTGCTTAACTCTACTGTCTCTACTGTAGTGACCCTATTTTCCACATTTGAAACAAGTTACTTCACTCCTGTCTTTGTATGTTGATCCTTTCGGTTTTCCTTTTGATGATTTATGTTGATGTCTTCTTTTATTTTTTTATAATGACCTCTATCATAATTTTTATCATAGTTCTTATGTCTTTTCTTTATAAATTTCCTTTTATTATGTTTTTAAAATTTTCGTGAAGGTGCCTGAATTTTCTTGTAACCATATTGAGTGCAAAAGTCTCCTAATTCACCTCTATTTTTCTTGAATTCACTTCTCATTTGTGATTGAATTTTGAGTTCATTACATATTTCAACCCCTCATGATTTATGACATTAATTATTTGACCATAGTTAATTGTGGCGTAATTAGTTCATAATGTATCTTTAATTCTTAGTCTAACTCTTTGTGCAAATAATTTTGGAAGACCTCCAATGAATTTTTCTTTCCAAAAACCACTTCTACCTTCACTTCTCCATAATACCTTTGCAAGAAAAACATCTTTGTACCATGTCAAATCAAACAACTTTGGACAAGTTAAATTAACTAAAATAACACTATTTTTCTCTAATGCATTGTCAGGTTCTCCTATGAAAGCTTTAAGAATTGATCATAATAATGTTGAAACAACATCACTAACTTGAGGTGGTTGACCATTTACTTCTTCAACTTTTATTGCACCAAATATTTCTTCTTTTTCATGCGAAGTGAGATAATTATCCCACCAAACTTTGAGTGATCTATTAAATCCTTGAGAAATTATATGAGCTACATCTGTTTCATTATTTTTTTCCTTAATTTGTACGTGGTGGCTGGCAAAGCCATTTGTTGAACCAATGTAACTATTTGATATTCAATAAATCCGTCTAAGTTCCATTCCTATAATGAATTTCCATCAAAACTTCTTTCGGTTTTTAAAGGTTCATCTTCAAATAATAAGCTTGGAGGTGTTGCTCTACGATACTAAGGTCTTGTACTTTTATTTTTCCATGAATTAGAATTTCTTAACTTATTGATTTCTAAATCACTGTTGTCTTGGTTAAAACTTTTTTCTAGATTATATATGGCTTCTTCTTTTGTTAAAATATTAACATTCTTTCTTTGATGTTCTTTTTTAAGTATGTTTAAGATCTTTTTCATGTCTTGTTCATTTTGAGATTCTAGATTAAATTTGATATTATCTTTGATTGTAAAAGGTTTATAAATAGGTTCTTGCTTTTTAGTCTTGCTTGATTCACATGTTTCAAAGGCACTATTAACTTTAATATTTATTGATCCTTCTAAAAGATTTTCAATTCTTGTGGACTGATTTGCTATTGTATGTAAAATTTGATTTGTATAATTATTTTGACTATTTATTTGATCAATTCCATTATTTACCTCCTTAACTTCTTTATACGGCGAGGCTAATACTTTTGTTCCTTTATAATCAATCTTTATTGAATCTAATGGTGGATGTATAGATGGTATATCATGTTTACTTTCTGCAATTTTCCAACTCTTCTTATTATCATGAATAGTATTTATTGATTCTCTATCCTTTAAATATTTACAAAATAAAATATTTATTTGAGTTTTTTGCATTTCTTCTAACCATTTAGCTTTTATTTTTTCTCTTTATTCCTTATTATAATTTTTGAAAAAAAAAATCATCTTTATTCTTTTGATTAACTTTATGCTTATAATCTTTTTGCAAAATGTCCATATTAGGTTCGAATATTTTACTTATGACTAATAGATTTTTTCTTTGACTTTCTTCTAAAGCTTTTCTTTGGTCTTCATCTAATGCTTGAGACATTGTCAGTGATATTGATTTGTCAAATTCTTCTTGATAGTAACCTTGAGGGACTTCAGATTCAAAATCTACTCCTTTAAGTTTATAATATTTGTTTGGTTCTGTGTAAAGACTTGAAATACTTTTTCTTCCTAGGTATTCAGATCGTCTTAAACTTTATTGTCCTAAGCTTTTACTTCTAGTCAATGTTGATTGAAAATTATTTTGACATTTCCACTTGGATCTTGAATAACACTTGTTGCAACTGTCTTATGAATATTTCGAATTTTATCTTCTACATTTTCATTTAGCTCATTAAATTCTCATTCTCCCCTAGTTTGAATCTCATGCCAAAGAAGTTTCTTTGGTTGCGATACCAACGAGGTTTGCTCATTATTAGTTTGTAATAATAAAGTTGATCCTTTTGGACTTTCTTTAATTGCATTTGGGAAGACGGTTGAAGTAGTTAATTTATAGTAAATCTATAAATCATTTTTAAATTTGAAGATCTACTATCCATATTATACCCTTTTGTTTGAATATCTAATGTTAAAAGTTTATATATTGACTCATCATGTAAATTGGCTCTTATGTTTGGATAACATTCAAAATAAATCAGTCCTTCAGCTACGTTGGATTCTAACATTCCTAAAAGGGAATCATTGAACTCATGATGTCTAGCATCTCTAAGTAAGACACAGACTAGCTTATTAAAATCTGCCCTTGTCAAAGGGAAAAGTCCTACTTGGACCATTTCGATATAAATCCTACCATATTTTGACCTGTAGGCTGATAAGTCTTCGAAGTTTAACAGTCTCTTTTACTCTCTTGCCTCATTTGTTACTAAGGAAATTGACTTATTAATAATTTTAACGATATATTCTTCATTAACTTTTAAAGAACCCTTTTGTTTACTTATTTGAAATTCTGATATGAACATTTTCCATATTTCTTTTGCATCTTATTTGAGTAAATCTTTACCTTTCCAGTTTGCTAATTTCTTTTCAATTTTGCCTAATGAAATTTGAAGTTCTTTCTTCTTTAGATGTCTATTAATGTTGATTCATTTTGATCTGTTTTGTTTTCTCCTAAAAACTTTCATATTCCTTTGATACTTTGTATTAATGATATTAATAATGAATATTTTATCTTATTTGAAGATTATATATCATAATATAATAAATAATCATATAATATTAAATTTTATCTTATATTTTATAATTATCATATTTTTATATTACTTTATTATATGTAAATAAAAATATCATATATCATAATATTATAACATAATAAAAAATAAGAATATAATTAAATAATAACCGTAGCATATTATTTTATTACACAATAATATTATATTCTTTTGTATATTAAATCATTATTAAAATTTTCTATTATATAATTGTATTAATGATATTAATGATGAATGTTTTATCTTATTCGAAGATTATATATCATAATATAACAAATAAATAATCATACCACAATTATATCGTAGTATTTTATAATTTAATACTTTTCTATTATTTTTTGTGTTAAAATTTTATTATATATAACATAAATATTAATAACAATGGCTATAATATTTTATAATTTAATACCTTTCTATTATTTTTTATGTGATAAAATTTTGTTACATATGATATATATATATATATATATATATATATAATAACAATGGTTATAATATTTTACACTAAAAATTTTATTATATGTTTATATTTAATGATATGATATCATAATATTGATATTATTTTTTAGATTTATGTAATATACATATTATATTGTATTATGCTAATATTATTTTTAAAATTTATGTAATATATGTTACAATATATTACACAAAATATTATATTATTATAAGTACTGCTTGTGTATATTTATTTTACAATAGTATTATATTCCTTTGTGTACCATATCATTATTAAATTTTATTATTATATGTTTATAATTAATGAAAAAAATAAATAATTTATTTTATATTATTTTTAACATTATAAATAACAATATAATAAATCAATAATCATTCTGCAATCATATCATAATATTTTAATATTTAATACTATTCTATTATTTTTTATATGCTATAATATTATTAAATATAATAATAAATATTAAAAACGATGGGTCAATATTTATATTAAAATATATTATTATACATTTATATTAATTGATATCATAATATTAATATTATTTTAAAATTTTATGTAATACATATTATATTATATAAAATAGCATTATGATGAGTAGGGTAATAAATATTGTATTTTAGGAATCATGATTTGATTTTAGAGTAAGAAACAAAAATAAAAAAGTAGACAAAAAGGGGATCTGATTCCTAGGTGGAATGTGAGATTAGAAATAAGATTACCACTAAAAAGTAAATTTTGTGAGAAATGTAAAATTTAATTCAGTGTAAATTTAGAGTGGCAATATGAATTTATAAATTTTTCCAAAAACAAGCAAGCACAAAAATCAAGTTCCAAACTTAGAATAAAAACCTAAAAAAAGTATACAAAAATTATATGAGTATCATAATAAAAGTTGAAATTTTAAAATTAATATTATTCAATGTATACTTATAACTTTATTTTAAAAATTATTTTATTTTTAATACTTGGGATTATCTTTTGCATTTCTTACACCACCCATATCATAGATTGCACAATCATTGAAATTATTAATCTTTCTCCTACAACTTATATGCAAGCATATATCAAAGGGGACTACTTGTGTCGGCCGAGTTGACATGTCCAAGATGTGAAAGTATATTACTTATGAAATAAAATTAATAAAAATGATTTAATAAAGGCAATGTAAAACTTAATCCACATATGTGTATTGAAAAATGAAAATACTAACATTTTTCATCCGTAAAAATTTGTTTAATTGAATTCTCACTACATTTGAAAATGATTGTTGATGTAATTATAGGTAAACCACAATTACGGACCCAACAATCCTTTTTCGCAAACAACAATCCCTTGTGTACGTAAAAATTATTTGTTTTACATTTATAAAAAAAATATATAAGATAATAAATTATAAAATTTAAAAATTGAGAAATCTAATATACAACAATTGTATTGAGAAATCTAACGTATGATAATTGTAGTTTTGAGTTTTAAGAGATACTAGGAGTAATATAGAATCTACTCATCTTTTTAGTTGAGAGGCATAACCCTCTACATTGGAATATGGTAGATATTAAAAATATATATAATAACAATAATAACAACAAAATCAAGTCTTAGTCCCATTAAGTGAGGTTGGCTATATGAATCTTTTTCTGCCAATTTATATGACTAAGGACCATTTCTTTTGATAAATTCAAGGATATTAAATCGTTACTCAATATCTTCTCCCAAGTTATTTTAGGTTTACCCCTACCCCTTCTACAGTCCCCCCAGTAACTAAGTCACTCTTCTTCATAGGTGTACTACGTGGCATACGTTACAAGTGTCCATATCATCTGAATTGTCCCTCCCTTATCTTATCTTCTATATGAGCTACACCTAACTTACGACGAATATGTTCATTTCTTAATTTATCTTTCAATGTTATACCACTCATCCATCTAAGGATTCTCATCTCGACAACTTTTACTTTTTGGATATTATGTTTCTTCGTCGCCCAACATTCCAATCCATATAGCATAGCTGGTCTTATACTTGTCTTATAAAACTTCCATTTCAATTTTAAGGGTATTCTATGATCACATAACACACTTGAAGCACTTTTCCATTTTATCCAACCTGCTTTAACTCTATGCATTACATCATCTTCAATTTTTCCTTCAACTTGCATAATAAATCCAAGGTATCGAAATCTACAAGTGCTATTTATTTCTTTATCATTAAGTTTAACTTTGTCTCCAATATTTTTCCTATCATTACTAAAATTATATTTCATATATTCTGTTTTATTTCTATTTATCCTAAAGCCTCTACATTCAAAAGCTTCTCTCCATAATTCTAACTCAGTCTCTACTTTGTCCTTAGTTTCGTCAATTAATACAATATCATTTGCAAACAAAATATACCATGAAACCTCCTTTTGAATATTCATAGTCAATTGGTCCATCACTAAATCAAAATGATAAGGACTCTAAGCAGATTCTTGATGTATACCTATAGTAATTGGAAATTCTCTAGTTTCTCTATCTATAGTCCTTATACTAGTCATTACTCCATCGTACATATCCTTAATGACATCGGTATACCTACAACATACACCTTTTTTTTTTTTTCTAAAATCCACCATAGAATTCCCTAGGTATTCTATCATATGCTTTCTCAAGGTCAATAAATATCATATGCAAGTCCCTTTTCTTTTCCCTAAACTTTTTCATTAATCTTCTTAAAAGATAAATAACTTCTGTGGTAGATCTCTTAGGCATAAAACCAAATTGATTTTCTGAGATCTTCATTTCTAACATTAATCTTTGTTCAACTACCCTTTTCCATAGTTTCATCGTATGACTCATAAGTTTAATTCCATGATAGTTATTAAAATTTTGAATATCACCTTTATTTTTGTATATAGGTATTAATGTGGTTTTCCTCCATTCATCTAACATTTTTTTAGTTTTTACAATTGTATTAAATAAATTAGTTAGCCATATAATTCTGTTATCACCCAAGCTTTCCCAAACTTCAATTGGGATGTTATGTGGTCCCATAACTTTCTCATTTTTCATCTTTTTAGTGCAAATTTAATTTCGTTAACTCTAATTTTGCGAATAAATTTTATATTTTTAGTCTTTTCCTCATTTGACAATTTTAAGTTTAAGCCTTCTATTTGGTTTTCGTTAAACAACTTACTAAAGTAACTTCGCCATCTTTCTTTAATATCTTCGTCTTTAACCAAGACAATATCATCCTCACTTTTTATACATTTTACATTTCTTAAGTCCTTACTCTTCCTTTCCCTAACTTTAGCAAGTTTAAATATATCTCTTTTCTCTTCTTTTGTACCTAATCTATCATACAAACTATTAAATGATCTATATTTAACTTCACTAACGGTTTTTTTTTTTTTTTTTTTTTTGCATCTTTTCTTGTCTCCTTATATTTTTCAAAATTATCTATGTTTCTACATTTTTGCCACTTTTTATACCAAATTCTTTTTGTCTTTATGATTTTTTGTACATATATATATATATATATATATATATATATATATATTTTAAAAAGAGGGCGTCTATAACGACCTGCTTATTTTAATATAAATTGAAACACAATAAATAAAATAGTCAATCTGAACCCGTGGGTATCAGGGACAACTGTCAAACACAGCGAAAACCTAAGCAGCAGTAAATTTAAATCACATTTTCGTAACCATAAAATCCAAACATCAGAGTTAGCTATATTTCCAAATATCTGTGTTTATATACAATCTCCTAAAAATATCAAAATGAACCTAAGATCTTACAAGAAAAATCTCCTAATCCTAGATCAGAACTTACCCTTCTAGCAGGGAAGCTCAACTCACTCAGCGGCGGCCCTGACCTGTCGATCTCTTTGGGTTTCTTGAAAATCATTTAATGTTTGGGGGTGAGACACTTCTCAGTAAGGGAAAATAAACTAAATACAGTTGTGTGGCAACATGCATACTTAATGAAAATATAGATATACAATACAAACTTCATACCAAAAAACATTCATCAATTCATAATTGCAAAAACATATACTTTCATATTTCTAATACATCATTAATCATAACTGTCTGGTATATCTAATAATACTGAAAAACATATCCAAGATGAATAACTAGCTGATATCATGTATTACCTCCCATGAGGGGTTGTGCAGCCTGAAGGCGGGATCTGACAATGGCTGGCCGACCACTGCCGAGTAAAAAATGTTTGTAAGTATGATGGGCCCACCACACCCTGGTCCGGACTGCCAGGTGGACGTCTACACTCTACACTGAAATCCACATCGACTATCCATCTCCCACCCCCTTGTGGGGTGGTTAGCACAAGTCTGATCATAGATATATGATCTATAAGCTACGGTATAGTGCTCCTCAACTGAACTAAACTAACATCCGGGTTCTGATAACATATAATACATGATAATATAACATTTAACATAAATAGATTGATAACATTTCTATAATTTCATAAATACGATCTCGTGCCGAACATTTCATAAATACGGCCTCGTGCCAAAATCATACATAAAACCCGGCCTCGCGCCGTCTATCAATCACGACCTCGCGCCGAATATCTCATATATATATCATTCTAAATAATTAATCAATTATCATATATTTTCAACATCATTTTGTATTGTAATATTTCATATTCCTGAAAACATATTTCATTCATAACATTGTCATATCATAATACTTCTCACGTAAAATAATATTCATGCCACACATTAGCTGTATAAAATCATACTTTATATTCTAAAATCATAATTTCTGGCATCTCATACATATATATACATTTCAACATAATAGCAGTATTTTCCCAAATATGCATTTCCTTCGTAATATACAGATATAATACATGCTTTCTTGAAAATAAATTTACTGATAAATAATAATAATTTACATGGAAAATAACAACTTTAGTTTACTCCCTTACCTGACACTGAAAGAAACCCCTTAAAATTTTCGGTCCTACACACGCAGGGTTTCCCATTCAACTCCCTAAAAACAATAACTCGTAGAACTAAACTTTGGTATTTTCACGTGAATATCATTTCCTATAACTACAGTAAGACCAAATTTGGCATAAAAAACCTTACCTCAACTCAGGGATGAATTTCAACCCACCTCCACCAACGATCCGCTCCGGTAGATTTGGAGAGAACTTCATTAGGAGCTTCGTGGTGGCCCCAGATTGTCAATCTGGCGAGCGATGGAGTCGAAATAGAAGAGAAAGGAGAGAGAAACCGAAGGGAGAGAGACAGAGAAAGTGACTTTTTCCTAAAATTTTGCATTTAAATCTGGGTTTTTGCTATTTATAGGGTCGGATTCGTTGACGAGACACGTCACCTTGTCGATGACTTTCGATTTTCCCCAAAATCCTTTCCTGGTATCTTCTCATCGACAAAACTTGTCTTCGTCGACGAGGCCCTCTTATACCCTCGTCGACAAATCCCCTGTGTTCGTCAACGAGGACCTAATAAGTTTCCTCGGTTATTTCTACCAAAATGCAATGTCGTCGACGAAGTCTGCTGCCTTCTTCCATTTTTGATCCCATTTCTCTTTCTTTCTATTTAAATACCATTATTATTATTTAGGTCATTACATTCTCCCCTCCTTATAAAATTTCGTCCTCGAAATTTACTATTCATACAACTCATCATCTCTTAAGGCAAAATGGTCTACTTATTTTATTACTTACCCTCACTTATGGCGGAGGAATACCGTGGTTACATTTCATGTCTTGGGTGATTACATACCAAAAGAAAATTCCCCCAAAACTAAAATACCACTTACTACTAAAGCATTACATGTATCTGCAAAAGAAATACTACATATTTACTTACATTTTCCAATTACATCTGAACTTCTTGGAACAATTGTGGGTATTTCTGTCTGATTTATTCTTCGAGCTCCCAAGAAGCCTCTTCTACTGCATGATTCTTCCATAGAACCTTTACTAGAGGAATCTTCTTATTACGCAGTTCTTGTTCCTTTCTGTCCAGAATCTGCACTGGTACCTCCTCATAAACTAGCGAATCACTGAACTCTAATTCACCATAGCTTATAATATAAGAAGGATCTAGGACGTATTTCCTCAACATAGATACATGGAATATTTCGTGCATCCTGGATAGTGTAGGTGGCAAAGTTAGCCTATAGGCCACTGGCCCCACTTTCTTTAAAATCTCAAATAGACCGATAAACCTAGGGTTAAGTTTACCCTTCCTACCACATAACCCCTTTTAACGGAGTTATCTTCAAAAATACATGATCACCTACGTCAAACTCCAAATTCCTGCAACGATTGTCGGCATAACTCTTCTATCGGCTCTGAGCTGCACTGATTTTATCCCTGATGAGCCGAACTTTATCGTACGCTTGCTGTACCAACTCTGGCTCCACAACTCGCCGCTCACCCATCTCATCCCAATACAAAGGAGATCGACATCTCCTACCATACAGTGTCTCAAATGGTGCCATACCAATGCTGGCCTGAAAACTGTTATTATATGTGAATTCCACCGGCGACATGAATTAAGTCCAACTACCCCCAAAATCTAATACGCACGCCCGAAGCATATCTTCTAGTATTTGTATCGTCCTTTTAGTCTACCCATTTGACTGAGGATGGAATGCCAAGCTAAACGATAGCTAAGACCGTAAGGCTTCCTGCAAGCTTCTCCAAAAACGTGACGTGAAACGCGGGTCTCGATCTGACACAATAGATACGGGCACTCCATGAGAACGAACTATCTCCTGGACATAAATCTCTGCCCAACGGCTAAGGGAATAGCTAATCTTGATAGGGAGAAAATGGGTGGTCTTAGTCAACCGGTCTACTATCACCCAAATCGCATTCTAGCTATGCGATGTTAACGGCAGCCTTGACACAAAATCCATAGATATATGATCCCACTTCCACTCTGGGATAAATAACGGTTGCAACTGACTCACTGGTCTCTGGCACTCAGTTTTTATCTGCTGGCACGTCAAGCACTAAGCTACATACTCGGCAATCTCTCACTTCATACCACTCCACCAATAAAACTCTAGCGGATCCGTGTACATTTTCATACTGCCGAGATAAATCATATACAAAAATCTGTGAGCCTCCTCCAGAATAGTCTTCCTAATGTCAGTATTGGCAGGAACACATAATTTGGAACGGAACTGCAAAGCTCCGTCGTCTGCAATACTGAATTCCTCCCCCTAACCACTCTACACTCTGTCCATCACCTCTACTAATTCTGGGTCTTCTTTCTGAGCAGCTTTAATTCTTTCCTACAGAGTGAGCTGTACCACTAAACTGGCGATACATAGTGGAGGCTTTCTCTCTACCAACTCTATGCTGAGTCTCTCTAGATCCATCCTAATCGAATGCTGGATTTCCATAGTCGCCAACACTAATTCCCTAGATTTTCTGCTCAGTGCATCAGCTACCACGTTTGCTTTCCTTAAGTGGTAACTGATAGTACAATCAAAATCTTTAATTAACTCCAACCACCTTCTCTGTCTCATATTCAATTCCTTCTAGGTGAAGAAATACTTTAAGCTCTTGTGGTTGGAGAAAATCTCACACTACTCGCCGTACAGGTAATGCCTCCAAATTTTCAATGCGTGTACCACCGCAGCTAATTCAAGATCATGAGTAGGGTAGTTCTTTTCGCATTTTTTCAACTGTTTGGACACATATACCACTACCCTGCCATGCTGCATCAATACACAACCAAGTCCCTTCAAGGACGCATCACTGTAGATGGTATAACCCTCACCCTCAGACGGGATGATCAGTACTGGAGCTGTGACTAGCCTCTGCTTTAATTCGTGAAAACTCTGCTCATAGCGGTCGGCCCATTGAAATCGAGTATTCTTCATAGTTAGTCATGTCAGAGGCCCTGATAAAGCTGAGAACCTCTCAACAAAACGATGGTAATATCCAGCTAACCCTAAGAAACTCCTGATCTCCTTGATGTTTCTCGATCTAGCCCAATTCACTACCACCTTAATTTTACTAGGATCCATAGAAATTCCATCTCTTGAGATAACGTGCCCCAAAAACACAACTTTCTCGAGTTAGAAGTCGCATTTACTGAACTTGGCATACAACTTCTTTTCCTTGAGCATCTGCAAAACCTGCCTCAAATGTATCTCGTACTCCTCATAGCTCCTCGAATAGACCAGTACATCATCAATAAAAACAACAACAAACTGGTCTAAAAATGGATGAAAAATCCTATTCATCAAATCCATAAATATCATAGGAGCATTCGTCAGACCAAATGGCATAACAAGGAACTTGTAATGCCCATATCTGGTCTTGAAAGCCGTCTTTGATACATCTTTTGCTTTCACCTTTACCTGATGGTAACCTGACCTGAGGTCGATCTTAGAATATACCCGTGTACCCTAGAGCTGGTTAAACAAGCCATCTATACGGGGTAGAGGATACTTGTTCTTGATGTTTACTTTATTAATCTCCTTGTAATCTACGCACATCCTTATAGACCCGTCCATCTTCTTCACAAACAACACTGGAGCTCCCTGCGGAGATACACTAGGTCGTATGAAGCCCTTATCAAGCAAATCCTATAACTGATCTTTCAGTTCTGCCAACTCTACTGGTGCCATTCGATACGGTGCTTTAGAGATTGGCACTGTACGTAGAAGCAGATCAATAGGAAAATCTACCTCACGATCAGGTGGCAAACCCGGTAATTCATCTAGAAACACATCAGTAAACTCCTTTACTACTGGCGTACTGGTGAGCTTCACTTCATTCCCTGTTGTTTCCTTCACAAAGACCACAAATCCTTGACAACCACTCAAGAGCAATCTCCTTTCCTGAACAGTTGAAACCATTTGAGGTAAAGATTGCACTCGTGACCTTGTAAATCTGAATTCTGGTCTTCTTAGCGGTCTAAAAATTACTTCTCTCGCATGGTAGTTTATACTGACAAAATTAGTTGCTAGCCAATCCATGCTGAAAATAATATCAAACCTATGCATGTCTAACACTACCAAATCAGCAAATAGAATCCTCCCTTGAACATCAATTGGACAACCACGGAGTACCCTACTACATCTCACCGCTGACCCGGTCGATGTAGCTACTAATAATTCAACATCTAATGTCTGTGTTTCAGTCCCATATAGTTTAACACATTACACAGATTCAAAAAAATGCGTGGCTCTTAAGTCAAATAGTGTAATAAATTTAAATGAAAACATATTAATCGTACCTGTCACCACGTCGCCGGCTACCTCAGCATCACCTGACGTCAGAGCAAAGACCTTGGCTGGGGCCATGTTCCACTACTAGCATCCACGTGGTGCCTGGTAGCCTCCTCGAGCAGGTCTAGGAGCAAGAGTAGGAGTTGCACCAATCCGAGCCTGACAATCCCTCATCATATGCCTTGGCTCCCCACACCGGTAGCAAACACCTTGTAACAACCCGAAGAATAATGACATTTAAATAATAAAGAGGAAGGGAAATGGAGACAGTAATAGAAGGAGGAAGTTGACTTCGTTGACGAACACTTCGAGTTCATCGATGACATTGCACTTTGGAAGGAATAACCGAGGGGAATCATTAGGGCTTCGTAGACGAATACAGGGGATTCATCGACGAGGGTTTAAGAGAATTCATCGACGAAGATTGAATTTTGTCGACGAAGAAATACCGAGAGAGGTTTTGAGCCAGCTGAATTTCATCGACAAGGACTGAATTTCGTCAAAAAAATTATTAAAGGATTCGTCGACGAATGACGTGGCTCGTCAACTAATCTAGTTCTATAAATAGAGAAAAATCCAGATTTTTACTTTCCAATTAAGAAATCTCTCTCCTCTCTCTCTCTTCTTCGGTTCTCTTTCTCTCTTTCATCGATTTCGGTCTAAATTTACTCCAAATCGACAATCCGAAGCCACCACGACGCTTCTGGGGAAGTTCTCTCCAAATCTGTTTGAGCGGATCATTGGTGAAAGTAAGGTGAAAACCATCTCAAATCTAGGGTAAGACTTTCTACTCAATATTTGGATTTTTGACAGTTGAGGAAAGTGTTATACACGTAGAAATACTGAACTTTAGTACTGGGAGTTTTTATTTCCAGGGTATTGAGTTGGGAACTCTACGGGTGCGGGACAGATTTTCTTAGGGGCTTTTCAAGAATCAGGTAAGGGGATAAACTAAGCTAGTTCTTTTAAGAAAATGTATGTATATATATAGCATTTGATTTCAGGAAAAATAATATGTTTATTTATATTTATATTTAGGAAAATACTGTTGAAAATGATCGTATGTTGAATATGCGAAAAATTTGTTAGTGTGGCATGAGTAGAAAATGTTATGAAATACTGTTCTTTGGAAATAAGATTATGATACGAACTTTTATAATGGAAAACCGGTGTATGGGCCAAGATTTTTATATATTTTTCTAGCGTACGGGCTGTGCTATGATATGATTTGCCGGCGTACGGGCCGAGCTATGGTAAAATGTGAAATACCGGCGTACGAGCCGATGATTTTCATGATATATGTATATATGAAAAATGATATGATTGATTTGACAATTAATTATATGAAATATCCATGTATCATAGTTTCAGTATATGTTATATGATATCAGAACTTGGTTGGCTTGGTCTAGGATAGCACTTACACGGTACCGTTGCTATGTGTCCATGGTCTTCATGATCATGATATCTGTGTTAACGCCACTGTACGGAGTGGTGTGAGATTGGATAGTTGATGTGGTTTTTAAGAAGTGTGTGATCGCTCCTGGTGTACGGACCAGGTCAAGCAGACCTATCGGACTTACAGACTGTACTTCTGACTTAGCAATGCCAACCATTGTTAGGTCTCGCCTTCGGGCCTCACGACCCAGTCATGTGGGGGTAATACATGACAACAGCCAGCTAACCTACTAGGGATGTTTTTGTATTATCATTATATGAGATGAAATATGTTTATGAAAATGCAGTATGTTCTGCCATGATTTGATGATATATATGTTTTCCCAAATACATAACAGTTATTGAATATGTTCTATATGATTTATGTATGACACAGAATACTCATGTTGCCACACACTGGTATTAGTTTATTTCCTTTACTGAGAGGTGTCTCACCCCAAAATTTTATAAACTTTTCAGGAGCCCCTAATAGGAGAGCGGGAAAAACCCCGCTGATCTAGAGCTGTTGTCTGCCCTTTTTGAAGGGTAAGTTTTAATAAGGATAGTTGGATTTTTGTGGGAAATGTCCCTAGACCTTGTTTTTGGGATGTATATACTGAGATACAGTGGATATAGTGACTCTGGTATTTGTGGTAATGAGATGGATGTTTTTGTATTTATAATATTGTGATTATATGTTTCCTGCTGCTTAGGCTTCTGTTTTGTGTTTTAATGTATCCCTGGTACGCATGGGTCCAAGTGAATTATGATCTGTTGAGCTGAGATTGGTGATATTGTATTTATTTTAATATGAAAAAAAATAATATATATGGAAATTAAGCAGGCCGTCACACACCTCGCCTGACACGACACTCCCCCAGGTGTCTTTTCCCACAAAACGAGCAAGCTGGAGATGGCTGCACACGTTGGAAACCGCGATTTTCGATATCCTGCCTCCGATCTCTGTAGTAGCCACCTCTCTTCCATGAACCACGGTCGACTCCCTGCTGGGAATCAGAAGGTGTGGATCAGGCTCCAACCGCTCCCCAATCTCCTCTATAATGACTCTATCCACCAGCTCAGCAAAATCCTGCAACGTCAGTATCGACACCTGCTTATAAATTTCTCTCCTCAGACCTCTCTCAAACTGTCATACCTTCTTTGCTTCATCTGGTATGATGTACGAGGCAAAGAGAGATAATTCGATGAACCTCGTTGTATACTGATGTACAGTCTGCTATCCCTGCTTTAGATTCAGGAACTCCTCAATCTTCGCTTCCTTGGACGAGGTTGGGAAATACCTGTCGAAGAATATCTCTTTAAACCGCTCCCATGTCATCTCCACAGGTACTGTCATCTGTTGCACTAAAAGTTTCACTGCCGACCACCATCTCTCAGCCTTCCCAGTCAGTTTGTAGGTAGCAAATAGCACCCGCTACTCTTCTGAACACTGCAACACTGCACATATTTTCTCTATCTCCTGCACCTAATTTTCAACGATTGCAAGATCTGTTCCCCCTGAGAAAGCCGAAGGATTCTTCTTTATGAATTTATCTATCAAACTACCGTGGCTTGTCGATGGACCACCATGTTCCCACGAACTCCTGGCTATTTGCCATAACCTGCTGTGCCACGCTGCGTAATACGACCTTTGAATCACTACCCGCAGCACTTGAGGGCCCAGCTCCCTCATTCCCACTGGCGTGGGCACTACTGCCATCGGGGTCTATCCTGAAAAAAAAATAACTTAACTCAGAACCCCCTACACTATACATATCATCCAACTCATATAATATATTCTCCTAATTAATTCATCTCTTCTGATCTTAATTCAAGGTTCAATCCTGCAACTTAGATACCCAACCCGACGATAGTTTACCATGATTTTCCCGAAATCGTCACCTTAGGAAAATCACACAACCACCACGAAAGTCTTGCATGTAGACTACAAAACCAGACCTTAAATCCCCTTATCCTATACTCTGGTATTATTACTACTGCATTCTAAAGTCTACAGAACTTAGTATCCTAGGCTCTGATACCAAACTGTAACGACCTTCTTATTTTAATATAAATTGAAACACAATAAATAAAATGGTCAATCTAAACCCGTGGGTATCAGGGACAACTGTCAAATGCAGCGAAAACCTAAGCAGCAGTAAATTTAAATCACATTTTTGTAACCATAAAATCCAAACACCGGAGTTAGCTACATTTCCAAATATCTGTGTTTATATACAATCTCCCAAAAATACCAAAATGAACTTAGGATTTTACAACAAAAATCTCCTGATCCTAGATCAGAACTTACCTTTCTAGTAGGGAAGCTCAACTCACTCAGCGGCGACCCTGACCTGCTGGTCTCTTTGTGTTTCCTGAAAATTATTTAATGTTCGGGGGTGAGACACTTATTAGTAAGGGAAAATAAACTAAATACAACTGTGTGACAACATAAATACTTAATGAAAATATAGATATACAGTATAAACTTCATACCAGAAAACATTATTCATTTCATAATTGCAAAAACATATACTTTCTTATTTCTAATACATCATACTAATCATAACTGTCTGGTATATCTAATAATACTGAAAAACATACCCAGGATGAATAGCTAGCTGATGTCATGTATTACCCCCCATGAGGGGTTGTGCAGCTCGAAGGTGGGACCCGACAATGGTTGGCCTACCACTGCCGAGTCAAAAATGTTTGTAAGTACGATGGACCTGCCACACTCTGGTTCGGACTGCTAGATGGACGCCTACACTCTACACCGAAAGCCACATCGACTATCCATCTCCCACCCGCTTGTGGGGTGGTTAGCACCAATCTGATCATAGATATATGATCTACAAGTTACGGTATCGTGCTCTTGAACAGAACTAAACTAACATTCGGGTTCTGATAACATATAATATATGATAATATAACATTTAACATAAATAGAATGATAACATTTCTATAATTTCATAAATACGACATCGTGTCAAACATTTCATAAATACAGCGTCGTGCCGAAATCATACATAAAACATGGCCTCGCGCCCACTATCAATCACGGCCTCGCGTTGAATATCTCATATATATCATTCTGAATAATTAATCAATTATCATGTATTTTCAACATCATTTTGTACTGTAATATTTCATATTCCTGAAAACATGCTTCATTCATAAAATTGTCATATCATAATACTTCTCACGTAAAATAATATTCGTGCCACACATTTTCTGTATAAAATCATACTTTATATTCTAAAATCATAATTTCTAGCATCTCATACATGTAAATACATTTCAACATAATAGCAGTATTTTCCCAAGTTTGCATTTCCTTCGTAATATATAGATATAATACATGCTTTCCTGAAAATAAATTTACTGATAAACAATAATAATTTGCATGAAAAATAACTGCTTTAGTTTACTCCCTTACCTGACACTGAAAGAAACCCCCTAAAATTTTCGGTCCTACACATGCAGGGTTCCCCGTTCAACTCCCTGAAAACAATAACTCACAGAACTAAACTTTGGTATTTTCACGTGAATATCATTTCCTATAACTATAGTAAGACCAAATTTGGCATAAAAAGTCTTACCTTAACTGAGGGATGAATTTCAACTCGCTTCCACCAATGATTCGCTCTGGAAATTTTGGACAGAACTTCCCCAGGAGCGTCGTGGTGGCATCAGATCGTTGATTCGGCGAGTGACGGAGCCGAAATTGAAGAGAGAGGAGAGAGAAACCGAGGGAGAGAGAGAGAGAGAGAGAGAGAGAGAGAGAGAGAGAGAGAGAGAGAGAGAGAGAGAGAGAGAGTGACTTTTTCCTAAAATTTTGCATTTAAATTTGGGTTTTTGCTATTTATAGGGTTGGATTCGTCGACGAGACACGTCACCTCGTCGACGAGTCCTATAGAAAGTTCATCGATGAACGCACCTTCATCGACGAATTTCAGTTTTTCCGAAAATCCTCTCTCGGTATCTTCTCATCGACAAAGCCCTCTTATACCCTCGTCGACGAATCCCTTGTGTTCGTCGACGAGGACCTGATAAGTCTGTTGCCTTCTTCTATTTTTGTTCCCATTTCCCTTTCTCTCTATTTAAATACCATTATTATTATTTGGGTCATTACAGCGGCACCTCCATTTATTTGTTAATATACCCTCACTTTTGGTGGAGGAATACCGTGATTACAAGCTAAAACAAACCAACCAAACTAGGACAACAAAACTAAACATAACTACCAAAGGAGATAAAAACATAAAAATAACCAAAATCAAAACGAAACTCTAGAGTTGAATTAACGACGAACGGAAATGAGACCCCACCTATTCATCCGAAGAATACCTTTCAGAAAACGTGGTAGAAAGTGTTATTCTTCGTATATTACATTGTTTCTCATTTCTCCTTCTTTAACAAGAAAATCAATCGCACTGTTGCCTTCCCTATATTGATGCATCACCATGACATTCACTCCTTCTAGCTCTACCACGAGCTCCTCCCGAAATTCCCAAAGATACCACAAAGTACGTCTACCTTTCCGAAGCCAATCAACAATAATTCGCGAGTCACTTTCAATAATCACATTAACATAATGCAAACGTTTGCACAAACGAATTCCTTCCCTGATTGCTTTTAATTCCGCACTATTATTCGTACCATTGCCAAAATAACTTGAGAAAGCCGCTTTTACCATGTAATGAATATCCCGAATAATTCCTCCACCTTCTGAAGTATCCGAATTGCCCCTACAACTCCCATCATAATTAAGTTTTATCCACTCTACTAGAGGTTTAACCCACGAAATAATTTTTCCAGGCTTGTCACAAACTCCCTGATGCTTTATTTGAAACTCATTCAAAACTTAATGTCCGACTTCTTCAATTTTTGAAAAGAATTGGTACTCTCAGTAATAAAACTAACCTAGAATTGAACACTTCTCCACATCTGATTTGCGCTTTGATAAACTTCTTCCATTCTCCCTTTATATCTTCGATTCTAGAGGCACCACGTAATCAAACACGGAATCAGCGCGGTTAAAATACCTTTAATAGACAATTTTTGAGCATAGTGGAACCAATTTGCCATTTTGTTTTTCCAGGGAAGAGATCGTTGGAAAGGAATCCCCAACGCCACACTAGCCCGACGCCAAACCTCTGAAGCCACCTCACCTAAAGAAAGAATATGATCAATGTTTTCCTGATTTCTTTGAAAGCAACAATCACAAGTCAAAGCCATCGATATTCTTTTGGCTTGAATTTTATCATCTACAGCCAAGCATCTAAACCATGCTCTCTATAAACACATTAAGATTCTTCTGGGCAATAAAGAATGCCAAAACCAGTCATTCCACAAAAAAATATCACTTCTGCTCCTCACTACCTCCCAAGCCGTTTTTGTAGAAAACTTTCCATCTGGGGTAGGCTTCCAGACAAAAATATCCTGCCCATTTTTACCCGCCACCAATTTTCTTTACTATTCGAAAATCTTTCCCTTAATTCACCTAAGATCTCTTTTGCTATCTTTTTAATAGAGCTAGCTAATCTATTCCAAAGAGTATTTGTATCTATTTCATCCTTTATGGTCCAATTTGTATCTATTTCATCCTTTATGGTCCAATCTCCATCTTTGATTATTTTATCTTTAAATTTTATTATATTTTCTCCTTTTAGGTTCCACCATCTAGTTCTTTACATTGGTTTATTTTATCATTTTTCTTCCATTTTTTAATACATATATCTAACACTAAGACTCTATGTTGTGTGGTTAGACTTTCATCTGGAATAACTTTACAATCTTTGCATGATAAACGATCTACCCTAGTAGTTAAAAAAAAATCTATTTGACTTCTATTTTGTTCACTTTTAAAGGTTATTAGAGGTTATTCTCTCTTTTTAAAACAAGTATTCATTATACTAAAATCATATGACATAACAAAATCTAAGATCATCTCCCTATACTCATTTTTGTCTCCATATCCATATCATCTACGTATCCTCTCATAATTTTTTATTATCTATTCTAACATGTCCATTCATATCTCCTCCTATAAATATTTTCTCAGTCCCTGATATGCCTTGTATAATACTATTCATATTTTCTCAAAATTGTCTCTTAAAATTTTCAGCTAAACCAACTTGAAGAGCATAAACATTAATGATATTTATTATCTTTTATCTTAATATGATCTTGATTTTTATAATTTTATCTCTTACTCTAATTACATCCACTATCTTTTAAGTCTTAAAATGTCATATAATATTAATGGTAAAAATTTGCTAACCATGGTAGTAGTTTACTTTCAAGCCATACATAGTTAACACTATGCTATCTTCTACTAAATGAAGCAATGTTTCTCCATCTTCAATAGCTAGCTTTTCCCATAAGGTTAAGCACAATTTTCATACTATTTTATAGAGTAAAAATTTTAAATATACTTATTAACAATTGTAATAGTAAAACATGACAAACTACAAAGGAAAAATTATATGCAAAATTAGTGTACCTTTCATCAATTTGTCAATCGGTAAAGCATCTTGTTTCATTTAAAAATTATATGCAAAACTATCTTTCTTTGTAGTCTGTAGTTTGTCATGTTTTACTATTACAATTGTTAATAAGTATATTTAAAATTTTTATTCTATAAAATAGTATGAAAATTGTGCTTAATCTTATGGGATAGAAATCTCTCATTAAAAAAATATTGGGTCATCATCTAGATTTAACGCAATTAAACTCCACAAAAGCCCAATATTTTATGGTCAAATTGAAGAAAACCCAACTGATAAGTACATTATTTCTTTTTTGATTTTTTTTTCGTATTGTGTTTGTTGAGATTTTCTTTATTTAATTTTTAATTGGTTTTTAAAAATTGGATAAAAATCAAGAAAAATCATAAAAAAAGAAAAAAATAGGAAGAAATTGGGAAAATATAATTTTTTAAGTGAGGAAAAATATTTGAGTTATTTTGACTCGAAATTTTAAAAAATGGAAAACAAAATACCAAAAAATGAGGAAAAATATTTTTAAAAAATCTAAAAATTTTTAGAAAAATGTGGAAAAATTTTAGAAAATATTAACAAAAGATTTTGAAAAATTTGAGAATGTTTTCAAAGATACTTTTTGATGATTTTACTTGTTTTTGTGTTGCTGCATCTCAATGATTTCGAAAAAGGGTAAAGAAGTATTTCAAACTTCACCTGTATTAACTCTGAGGGGGGGTTAATCTAACGAGATCCCCTCATTTGGAGGTTTTATTCATTTTTCATCACACTATAATTTTCATTTACCCTTTTAAATTTATTTATTTATTTGTTTACTTTAATTAATTAATTAATTAATTTTATTTATTTATTTATATATTTGTCTCTAAACTTTTAAAGATTTAATTAAAGACCATCAAAATTCAATTTAGGGATAATTCATAACTAATTAAGTACCATTCGTAAAATGGGTGTGTATGGGGTGCTGATACATTTCCCTTAAATAACTGAACTCTCGATCTCGATTATGGTAAAACACACTAAAACTACTAGTTTTTTGGCTTAAGAATAGTCTAGAGACCAATCATTAAGTGGTAAATAGGTGTTCTAACAGCACCAAGGTAAATAATAGGTTAGTGAGTTACATTCAAATTTACTTTAAATTAAATTATAAAAAAAAATATTTACCTTCATAAAATCATAAAATTTGTTAATTTCCATGATCACGTATCTGCAAGTTTTGTTCAAGTGCATCTAATACTTTCACAACACTGTATGTCATTTTTAATATCTTCTAACATAATCCTAAAATGTGTCTAAATCCCTTATTTATTTATTTTATTTATTTATTTTTTATTTCTGATTTGGGATAAACAAACACGCTCTCATAATTTGTATTTTCGGAGAAACAGAAAAAAAAAAAAAAAACAAAAAGAAACAATAGGCCCTAAGGTTTAAGGACTGTAGCATTACTAAAACAAGTCAAACGTTCAGTTCAGCTCTCAAGCCCCAGGAACTTATTCAGTCGGGAAAAAAACTCCGCCCAGTTCAGCTCTCAAGTCCCACAATCACCGCTGTGGCTAGGCTTGCCGCCGCAAAGGGGGATGGTGATTTTGCGTTTGAATTGATTAAGATAATGGGCAAGTGTAATATTTTGCCGAGACTGCGCACGTATGATCCAGTTTTGTTCTGTTTTTGTGAGAAACTGGAGGCCGATAAGGCGTATAAGGTCGAGGAACATATGGTTTTGATGCGGGTGAATGCGGAGGAGCCGGAGCTTGCGGCGTTGTTGCAGGTGAGCGCAGAGACGGGAAGGGCAGAGAAGGTTTATGAGTATTTGCATAAGTTGAGGAACTCGGTGAGGTGTGTGGGTGAGTCGACGGCAGAGATTATCGAGAGTTGGTTTTTTGGTCGAGTGGCTTGTGAGACGGAAGGGGTCAATTTGGGTGCCGACCAGATTAAAAAGGCTGTTTCCAGCAATATGGGGGTGGGTGGCACGGGTTAGGGTGGATGGGAAAGGGTTCATGGGTCGTCCGAAGATCAAATGCTGATTCCGGTGGGCGGTGCTGCGAGTGCACCGAGCAGCTGGTTTGTGTTGACATTGTTAGGGAGGAGACAGAGAAGTTTGCGCAGTCAGTGGCTTCATTGGCTATGGAAAGGGAAGTGAATACAAATTTTAGGGAGTTTCAGGTGAGTGGGAATTGGTGTCTTTGTAGATTTAATTACGGTTTTGAAGAGTTGTCTTTATTTGGTCACTTAGGCCTGGTTTGGAAGTTGGAAAATACGCAGAGAAGGAATGGAAAACATAAAGGAATTCACTTTTTTCATGTTAGAATTGAGAAAACTAAGAAAGAATAAAATATATAGTAAATGAATAAAATTTTAATTTTACATAATGTTAATATTTCATTTTTCTTAAATTTCAATCATATTAGAATATGATTTTCTTTTTAATACTTTCTGTTTTCGAGAAAATACAATGAAAAATTAATTTCTTTCTTATTTTTCCTTCCCTTTTTGTTAGGACCCTATGAGCAACTAGAAATATATGATACCAGAAATTTAACGTGGTTCGGTCAAGATTGACTTATGTCCACGGAGCACACCACAAATTCACTAATCGTTGGAAAAATACAACTCTCTTCCTCCTCTCTTTCTTCTCTCTGCTCTCTGTGCCTCACTTGTGCATCTTACAACCCTCCACAGCTCTCTATTTATAGGGCTAATAATTAATTTACAACTTATTACAATAAATCACAAATGGGAAGTTACATTTATCAAGATAAATGGAGATAAATCAAGATAAATGGAGACAAATTGTTGACCTTATAGGTCACGCCCTGGTTTTGATAATGACAAATACTCTTATATTTAATAAATATCTAGTTCATGTGCAGGTCCATATTAGCAGATCATTAATGGCATGTGAAAAGCTTAAAGATTGAAGACTAGTTCGTATTTTCAGTTGTAACATATTTAATAGTCTATTCGGTCTGTAATAGTAATTAGGACATTCGGTTTGTAATAAGCACACACAACACATGCATGATTTAATCTGTAAGTTCAAACCAAATAGTGACCTAAAAATGACCTTAGGGCTTTCGTCGACCGACACCGGATTTTTTCGGTGTCTTAATTTTGGACACAAAATGACCCTAGGATACTCACTCATGCATATATATGTTTGAATATTTGACTTAGGTAATTGCATGCTTGAAAAAGGACAAAAATGTACAAGTATTATACTTTCGGTCGACCGACCCACACAGGTCATTTTCTCCTAGTCAACCGAAACCGGTTCGGGTCAACATGTTGACCACGGTTCGGTCGACCGAGCCCTTACAATTCATTTGATCTCGGTCGACCGAATCACCTGGGAGTCAACATTTTGACCTCCCGGTCGACCGAGAACTTTTGTTCTCCAACTACTTGGTCGATCGAAGGGTCCTCGGGAGAATTCTTAGCAGTCTGGTCGACCAAACCAGGCAGTTCAAAATGGCCTGGTCGACCGAACCTCAAAAATTTGAAAAATCGCCCTCTCCTGGTCGACCGAGCCTTTAGTTCAAAATTCCCCTAGTCGATCGAACCATATGAGTCTTGGTTGATCGAAACTGATCTGGTCGACCGGACCTCTCAGGTTGCCATAATTTTTACCGTGAATAAATAATTTTTAAACAGGGTTAAAATGGTTTAAGTGTCATCAAACTTTTCCAATAATCCCTAATAGGCCCCCAATGGTCAAATATTTTGGTATGTCTATATATACTGTTTCATTTAGGAGAATTAAGGGGTGATTAGAAAAAACCAAAATCAAAATTTCTCTCTTAAGCTAAATATTTCCCATTGCTCATACTCTTCCAAAATTCACTCAAGCTTACCTTCTTCATCTATCTACATTATTTGTAAGTGTATTGAGTGTTATTGCTTAGAAGATTTGCTCTCACATTCGTTGTGTATTTGAATCGATTTTTCTTTGAGAGCATAACCTAAGTATTCTGAGGAGGCTTTTCTAATAAGCCTACCCTAAGAAGACTTGTGTTAAACTTCCTAGTGTTACATTCTCATTGCAATAGCTTAGGAGGTTTGTATTTGTTTTTGGATTGCAAAAATATTTTCAAGCCTACTCAAATATCTTCTGGAATCTTTATTGAAATATTTGTGAAAAGATATTTGTATTTATTACATTAATCTTTGTGGCAATATTTATTCAAGTATATATCATTTGCTGAATACAAAGATTATCTACTTTGCAATCCAAGCATATACATATTCACGTGATTAAGATACTCTGCTGATTGATATTCTTAAGGCTTGATATTCTGTGTGAACACACTTGATTGAAACATTTTGAAATACACAGATTGTTGTTGACACTCTCACGTACGCATTACACGGATAGAAAACATATTTGAGAGTTGAAATATTTGGACCACACCGAGCTTAGATTATTAAATCATCTGTGGTGTATGTGATATTGTGCGCATTTGTGGTACAAATTTGCTTTACGTGAAAGCACCCATACATTGTACCTTTTGATTGTATATCTGAGAGATTCCAAGCATGGCCTGAGGGGGTGGTAATCCAGCCCGGTAAGGATTGGTGTAAAGGTTGAGATCAGCCTTGTGATAATTTGACCTGGTTTGTATAGGTGTCGCTCCACCCGTTCAAGTGAGTAAGTTAGTGTGATAATCCTTGTGCTAGTTAGCCAAGGTGGGGACGTAGGCAGTTGGCTAAACCTTGATAACATATCTGTGTGTCAACCTTCATTTATTGCTTTCTGGTGCTTATGCGATTAATTAAACTGCTTCATTTAATTTCTGATATATTTATATTATTCGCATTAGATTGACCATAGGATTGTGAACATACTGCTGTTAGGAGGAATACCTAGGGGTTAAATTTTAAAAATACCAATTCACCCCCCTCGTGGGATCACGGTAAAGCTAACATAAATACAAACCGCGTTTCCAACTCAGGCTCTAGCTATATCTCTTGTCTCCAGCTACAACAATCTCCCACTTAGAGACGGAGATGCCTCCTCAACCAGTATCATGAGTAAATGATGTGCTCAAAATATGTCTTCAGACATGAAAACCAACTGAAGTTGAACACAACTTCAGCTTCTCTATAGACACTACCTTAGTCAACATATCTGTCGGATTTCTACTACTTTGGATTTTTTCAAGTATCAACACACCGTCCTCTATCAGAGATCTGATGAAGTGGTAACGTAATCCAATATGCTTAGTTCTGGAATGAAATGTGGAGTTCTTTGCCATATGTATTTAACTCTGACTGTCACTGTGCAAAATATTCCTCTTTTGCTTTAATCCAAGCTCCGTTAACAAACCTTGAAGCCAAATCATCTCTTTACTGACTTCTGTCACTGCTACATACTCAGCTTCTGTAGAGGATAAAATAAAAATCTTCTGTATTTGTGACATCCAACTAACAGCTGTTGTGCCAATAGTGAATATGTACCCTGTGGTGCCTCTGCGATGATCAATTTCTCCTGCAAAATCAGCATCTACAAATCCTTCGATTTTCAAATCGCTTTTGCCGAAACATAGGCACTTATTAATAATGCCACGTAAATATCTCAAAATCCACTTCACTGCTTCCCAGTGTGTCTTCCCTGGATTTGACATATACCTATTGATAGCTCCCACTACTTGGCCAATATCCGGTTTGGTACCAACTATAGCATACATTAGACTTCCAACAGTTGAGGCATATGATACCTTAGCCATGAAGTCTTTTTCTTCATCTGGCTAGGGAGACTGATCCTTAAAGAGACGGTGCATATTTACAGCCTTGGCGTTGCTCATGTTGAACCTCTGTAAAACACAAATGATATACTCTGATTGAGATAACTGCAACGTTCCTTGTTGCTTATCTCTAGAGATCTGCATCCCCAGAATCTGCTTTTTAGAATGAGCTATACCTTCCTAAAAAAACCTTAGGGCTGATTTCGGTTGACCTTCGGTCGACAAACACTAGGTTTTTAGGGTAAATTAAAATTCTTAGACCTTAAAGAGACCCTAGGACCCTGCACTTCACTTAAGGAAAATAACGGGGGTAAAATATAACCTAAGTTGAAAATTAAAAGGGGTTTGGGCGATCGAACCAGGCATGTTAAAAATGCCTCGGTCAACCGAACAGTTGAAAGGTTAAATAGTTGACCTGACTTCGGGCGACCCAACTCAAATGACTTGAGTGTCCACGGCCGACTGAACGCATGCCCCTACTTTTTTCAACAACAAAGGCGCCCAAACTTCACGCTCAAAATACCCCTGGGGGACAAAATGTTCAAGTTCGATAGACCGAACTTAAGACTAGGCAACTGAACCTCGAGTGTTTGGAAAATTGCCTTCGTTCAGCAAATCGACCCTTTCCTCAAGTAGCTGAATGTGAAAAAAATCTTTTTCACCTGTGTCTATTCAGGTAACCAAACCTAAGGCCCGGGCAACCGAAACTCTCGGGTTGCTTAACTTTTACCACGGGTAACTGAGATTAATTAAGGGTAAATCGATTTTTAAATTCATTGAACAAATTTAAGAATACCCTTTGTGTCCTAACGGTCATGTTTTTGTTGAAGGCTATATATATACCTTCATTTGCAAAAATTAGACACAAATTAGAGATTATATTAAATTTGTTTTTCTCTCTAAAATTCCTTGAGCATATAAGCATATATACTCCACCCTTTTTCATTCCTTTGAAAAATCAACCTTGGTGAGAGTATCTTGAGTTATTCCATATAGTTCATACGTGCTTATACTCTCATATAAGTGTATTGATTTTTGATTTTAGTGAGAGTAAGCTTAGAGGTCTTCCCCAGTGATTTAATTCATAAATTCATTTGTGGGGAAAACTTTCTAAGCTTGTGAGTCTTTGCATCTTCATTGCAAGACTCTTGAGCTTGTCTTGTGTTTTGAAGAAAAATATTTTTGACAAGCTTTGTTTTCAAAATATCTCGTGTGCTTGGTTTTTGAAAATCATTTTCGAGATTTTCGATTGTGTGGTTCTGATATTTGATATTGCACATTGTGATTGAAATTGTTATTTGATTCAAAGATTACTAACACGTACACTCTCACACTTTGATTGCATATTGACATAATATTGAGAGTAGATTGACTTATCTTCACCGAGCTTATAGATCTTATCATATTGAAGTGCATTAGTTATTGCTTGTGCGTATCAGTACAAATCTGCTTGTATTAGAACCATCTTTATTTGTACACAAAATTTATATTCATTGTTGTATTTCAGGCGTGGCCTGAGGGGGTGTTGATCTAGTCCGTAAGGATCGATAGGACCTTCTTCGCCCTGCAAGGAGAGTTTGTAAAGGTTGAGGTCAGCCCTGGAAATTTGACCTGGTTGTAACTAGTGTCGCTCCACCCGTTAAGTGAGTATTCATGAAATCCTTGGACTTATAAGCCAAGGCGGGCATGTAGGCAGTATTGTCCAAACCCCGATAACATAACGTGTGTCTACTTTATAATTTCGCAATTTATTTACTACACATGTTTGTTATTTTCATTAGACTTTGAATGTTGTGCATGATTTAATTTCCGTATATTATATTTTTCTGCACATTTGGGATTGCATAGACAGATCCTAGGCTATGTTATATTGCTGTTGGACATTGAACCTAGGAAAATATTTTTAATACCCAATTCACCCCCCCTCTTGGGAATACACCAATTCCCCACTCATACTTCACATTCTTTCTTGTCAATCTCGTCAGAGGACCTGATAATTTAGAAACCCTTTTACGAATCAGTGATAGTACCCTACCAGACCTAAAAAACTCCTGATCTCATGAATATTCTTCGGTCTCGCCCAATCCACTATTGCCTCTATTTTACTTGGGTCCACGGAAATACCATCTCTGGATATCACTTGTCCAAGGAATGCAACTTTTTCCAGTCAGAACTTACATTTCTTAAATTTAGCATAAAACTTCTTCTCTCTTAGCACTTGCAGTACCAAGCTCAAATGATTCTCATGCTCCTCGAACTCTTCGAATAAATCAAAATGTCATCAATAAATACCACCACAAATTGATCTAGATATTCATAAAAAAATTTGTTCATAAATGCAGTAGGAGCATTAGTTAGTCTGAATGACATAACTAAAAATTCATAGTGATCATATCTAGTTCGGAATGTAGTATTTGGAACATTCTCTGACTTGATTTTCATCTAATGGTACCCTAATCGGAGATCGATCATAGAGAAGACTTGTGTTCCCTGGAGTTGGTCAAACAAGTCATCTATACAGGGTAATGGGTACTTGTTCTTAATGGTCACCTTGTTTATTTCTCAGTAATCAATACACATTGTCATCGACCCGTCTTTCTTTTCAACAAATAAAACTAGTGCTCCCCATGGTGACACACTAGGTCTGATGAATCCTTTATCCAACAACTCCTGTAACTGCTCCTTCAATTCTTTCAATTATGCGGAAGCCATTCTATATGGAGCCTTAGAGATTTGTGCCGTTCTTAGAAGTAGGTCAATAGCAAACTCAACTTTGCAATTAGGAGGCAACCTAGGTAAGTCCTCCGGAAATACATCCGAGAATTCCCTCACTATTGGGACATCCTCAAGCTTTAGCTCTTCCTTTAAGGCTTCCTTCTTAGGTACCCTTGACATCCATCCAAGAGTAGCCTTTTTGCTTGAATTTCTGACAATATTTGTGGCGAAGAGTGCTTGCACTACCCAACAAATTTGTATTCCTGCTCTCCAAGAGGTTTGAACACTACCTCTTTTTTGCAACAATTTATACTAGCATAGCTAGAGGCTAGCTAGTCCATCCCTAGAATTACATCAAATCCATGCATATCAAATACTACTAAATTAGTAGGTAGCATTCTTCTCTGAATACAAATTGGATAGCCTTTAAGTGTCTTTCTACATACCACTAAGGTCCCCCTCGGTGTAACCACAGATAAATTAGCATTCAATGGTTGAGCTTCCACCCTACACATTTTAACATATTCCATAGATATAAAAAAAATTGCATTGCTCTAGAATTAAATAATACTACCGCTTTCTTTGAAAATACAAAAATATTACTTGTCACCACATCACCAGTATTTTTTACATCTCCTGGAGTGAGGGAATAAACGCGCGCTTGGGCGGTGTTTCTCTAATAGTTGCCTCAGGGTGCCTGATTGTTTCCCCGGTATTGATTAGAAGTGGATGCATTATTCAACGGCACACGATAGGCTCATGCAATGTGGCCGGGTCTACCGTATCGATAACAGATAATTCCTCTAACCTGAAATTTACCCTTGTGCCTGCTAATGCATTTAAGACAAAGGGGACATGGTGGATTATTTTGATAAGCTCGATTCCCCACTACTTGCCTCTAACCCACATTATTGTTATTTCTCTTCCAAGGACCTTGACTTGTACCAACGTGAAAACTTGGAGGAATGAGCCTCTTTCTCTGGTTCAATATCTCTACACTCCTCTGTAGACTTTTTTCTATTATTGTTGCTTTATCCACCAACTCAGATAAGTTTTGAACTTAGAATGCCACCACCTACTCGTAAATCCTTAGACTCAGGCCTTTCTCGAACGTCCAAGCCTTCTTCGATTCATTTGGAACTAAATATAGGGCGAATCGAGACAGCTCAATAAACTTGGCCACATATTGCTGAACGGTCAAGTTCCCTTGGGTTAAATTTGTGAACTCCTCCACCTTGACATCTCTGGTGGAAGCAAGAAAGTATTGATCAAAGAAAATCTCCTTAAAGCGCTTCCAGGTTATGGTTGGTGGTTTTGGCCTTTGTTCCTCGAGTAGCTTTATGAAAATCCACCAGCATTTGGCCTCCTCGATCATTTTAAAAGTGGCATATAGAATCTTCTACTCATCTGTGCAACGAAGGACTCCTAGTAGCTCTTCCATCTCTTGGATCCAATTTTCCGCCACGATTGGATCAGTTCCTACCTCAAAAGTTGGGGGGGGGGGGTTCATGTGGGTGAACTGCTCAATAGTGCAACCCTGGTCAGTGGGTGGGCAATTCTGTCCCCTAGAACTTTGCATAATCTGTCATCACCTGGTGGGCTAATTCACATAACAACTGGAGTAGAGTTAATGCTTTCTTCATTGGAAGCCCAAATATTACTACTTCCTCAAGCATTCATGTTGTTATCTCTGGGGTCCATTGTGAAGAAAGAACAAAAATTATTTTAAATTTTAAATTAAGACGTATCAAATAATAGGCTAAAAATATCTTAACCTACCAATTCCTACACTCATCATAATTCATACCTATACTCTGGTAAAATTATTTGTTAAACTCTATAGAACCTATCTCCTAGGCTCTGATACCATAACTGTGATGCCCTAAACCTAGTGGGGTTCATGGTGCCATTTTCCATAAATATATATTTTTTAATGCAAACGGCAGAAGCAATCTAAAACCTCAAATGTCATACCAGAGTACTAAATCACCATATTTACATAGGTATCTCCAAATAACGTTATTTACATCATGTGAAATATAAAACAAAATTAACTAATATCATACAAACACTTATGCTAAATTATATATCCAACCCCGCCCTGAAGCTCGCTAGGCATGATCTCCATTACGTCCTGAAATATGAATTAATTATTAGGGTGAGACACTTCAGTAAGTAAGGACTATATTATTATTAATATGCGGTTAAAATGAGCTTTAGTGTAGAAATAATTTAATAATAATTTTAAATAACTTTACTATACTAGAAATTTCATTTATAAACTTTGAATCACATTTTAAATAAATACACGTACTCTTCTCCAAAACAACATATAAGCCTATTTAATGGCCAAAGTCACATAAATACACAAATATGTATAAAATAACAACTTCTGACCGATGCATGTCATGTTTAACCCCCATGATCGGGTTGTGAGGTCCGAAGACTTGACTTAGCATTGGTTAACCGACCAAAGCTAAGTCAAAAGTTTGTCTTTGTAAAATCAGTTTTGTAGCAACCCTCAATAAAATATAACATAATAAATAAAGATGGTCAACCCGAACCCGTGGGTAATGGGGATACCTGTCAAACACAGTGGAATTCTACGCAACTGTAAACATAAAATCCAAACATCCATCCATAAAGCATAATACTAGAGCTTTCTATAACATTATGAAACTGTACTTCTATACATCCTCATATACATCAAAATATCTCTAGGGTCAAACACAAAATAACTCTGACCCTATTACAAAATCTTACCCTCCTCACAGGGTAATCTCACTAGCTCAACGGCGGCCTTGACCCGTCGGTCTCTCAGGGGCTCCTGAAAAATTAATTGAGTTTGGGGGTGAAACACTTCTCAGTAAGGGAAAATAAACTAAATACAGCTGTGTGGCAACATGAATATTTAAGACATTTATACATATATAGTGCATTTCATATTTTCATAAAAATTCATCTTATCATGCTGAATAATCGCATGCTTTCATATTTTCTAATAAATCATATCATACATAAAACATCTATTATAATTGAATAGTACTGAAAACATACTCAGGATGAATAACTAGCTAATGTCATGTATTACTCCCCATGACGGGTTGTGCAGCCCGAAGGTGGGACCCAATAATGGCTGGCCGACCACTGCTGAGTCAAATATGTCTGTAAGTATGATGGGCCCGCCACACCCTGGTCCGGACTGTCAGGTGGACATCCACACTCTACTGAAACCACATCGACTATCCATCTCCCATCCCCTCGTGAGATGGTTAGTACTAATCTGACGTAGATATCTGATCTACACATATAGCTACGGTACTGAGCTCCTGAATTGAACTAAACTAACATCCGGGTTTTGATAACATATAGTACATAATTTCATAAATACGGTCTCGCACTGAAATCATACATATGGCCTCTTGCTAAAATCATAGTAAATACGGCCTCGTGTCGAAATCATAGTACATACGGCCTCGTGCCGAAATCATAGTAAATACAGCCTCGTGTCGATAACATAAGTACGGCTTCGCGCCGATAACATAAATATGGCCTCGCGCCAGAATCGTTTCAGGTATTTACATTTTGAAATAAACTCATTTATCATATATTCATCAAACTCAATATAGCATAACTCGTCTTTTCAAAATACCTGAAAATATGCTTTACTTGTAAAATCATTCATATCATGATTCACTTCATATAAAAATAATGTTCATGCCACACAAGTGTCGTTTAAAGTCATACCTCCTATTCTAAAATCATCATTTCTAGCATCTTGTACATACATATACATTTTAATCATAATAACAGTATTTTCCAAATATACATTTCATATGTGATAAACAAATATAGCATATGCTTTTCTGAAAATAAATGTGCTCATAATAAATAATAACTTGCATGGAAAACAACTGCTTTAGTTTATTCCCTTACCTGGCTACCGAAAAAGCCCCTAAAATATCCTAACCTAACCCCCGTAGGATTTCCTGCTCAATACCATGAAACTCAAAACTCCCAATATTAAACATCAGTATTTTCATGCATACATCATTTCCTATAACTACCATAAAGCCTAATTTGGCTTAAAAAGTCTTACCTCAACTTAGGGATGATTTCCAACTTCATTTCCCCAACGATCTGCTCCGGCAAACTCGTAGAGAATTTCGCCAAGAGCGTCGTGGTAGCCTCAAATCTTTGATCCGGTGACTGGCGGGGCCAAAATCGAAGAGAGAGAGAGAGAGAAAACCGAAGGGAGGAGAGAGAAGAGTGAAACTTGCTTAATAACGAATTTTCTCCAGCCTTCGTCGACGAATATAGGGGATTCGTCGACGAAGTCTACGACCTCCTTCAGTTTCAGTTTCTGTTTCTCTCCCTCTTAATTCAAATCCCATTTTTATTCGGGGTCACAAGTTTGCCTACCACATCCTGGTCCAGAAACAGGTGGGTACAACCCTACTTAGGCCAAACAAACTATCCATCGCCAACATTTCCACAACAGTGTGGCTGCACTAATATTCCTTTGTAGCTACAGTACCGAGCATTCACCACATCCGACCCATCAGGGTTCTTGAAATATATAATTGCAATTTATGCAATAGAATAGTATCATAATTTCATCATTTTCTCAACAAACAGATTGCAACAAAATTGCTTCAATATTTACCATAAATCATGTAATAAATATAATACCATAAAATTCCAAATTTGCTCAATTATGCAATAAAATAACTAATGCCACATAATTTATATAATAATTAAAATTCCATAGCTTGCATATGAAATTTTTATTTATATATATATTTGGTAGATTTAGATAAAAAAAAAAAAATACGGGTATGATCAACTCCCCATAATTAAATTTAATCCCCAATATATTTTGAAAAACCCTAAATGTGATAAAATCCGCATAGTATAATTTAACTCAAATATATTTAAATCATAACTGACATAATATCCCTATAATCATATACTCAAATTTAATTAGTTAAATTTTAAAGTAAAAACTGACATAATATCCCCATAATCATATACTCAAATTTAATTCGCGAAATTTTTAAATAAAAACTGAAATAATATCCATATAATTATATACTCAAATTTATTTGGTTAAATTTTAAAAATAAGAACCTGACATAATCTAGTCTACTTACCCTAATCTTAGAATGGTGGCTATGACGTGCGGATGATGAAATCTCTTTGGTTAAATCCTTGGAGAGCGGAGCTGGGACCCGAGAAGGATGTTCGTTTTTCAATTCAGCCAAAAAATGTAAGAAAAATTAAGAGAGAGAAAGAGAGAGTGAAGAGAGAGATTGATGAGAGAGAGAGAGAGAGAAGTCGGCCAAAATGGGGGGTTCAATTGGAAATCTTCCTAAGGAAGTTTCCTTTACATATATATATGAAATATTATTATATTATTATATTGTATTATAATAATAATAATAATTAATTAACTAATATTTTTTTAGGATTATTACACATGGCCCTACTGCTTCGCACCCCCCTCCGAACCGGTTGATCCAATTCAGACTGGTTCACTATTTTCTTATTTATTTTGTTTATTTATGTTATTTAACTTTTAAATTTACAAAAATAGCAGAAAAATAAAAAAAATCAAAAAAATAGGGAAAATTTTGGAAAACTATTTTTGAATTCCAGAAAATTATTTTGAGTCTTCTTGAGTCGGAAAATAATGAAGAAAACTCTTTGTAAAATCTTAGAAATTTTGGAAAAATGTCAAAAGTACTTAAAAATATTTCTAAAAAATTTTGGAAAATCTGGGAATATTTTTAAAAGATATTTTTATGATTTTCTTTATTTTAGAGGGGTGGTGTGTCTCTATGATTTTAAAAAGGGCAATGAGGTATTTTTAGACCTCGCTTGTATTGGCTCTAGGGGGGTTTTCTAATTAGATTCCCTCTTTTGGAGATCTTATTAGACATTCCTAAGTCACACCTAGTTTTTTTTTTCTTATACCCTATTAATTTTATACATTTGTTCACTTATTCGTTTATTTTAAAAATGAGTTAATTAAAATGTTATTAAATTCAAGTTGGGGATAATTCTTAATTAATTAGGCACCATTCGTAGAACGGGCGTGTAGGGGGTGCGAATACCTTCTCCTCACATAACCGAACTCCTAATCCCAATCCTGGTATACGCAGAGCGAGACTACTAATTCCTCGGCCGCTTAGGTTTAGTCTAGTGACCTATTGACCCTATGAGTCATATTCCATTTTAATTATGACCAATACTTTGGTATTTAATGTCTGCCGAGTTGTTGTGAAGGTTTTCAATGACCATATCATATGATGACACTCGGAAACCTGTAGGAAAATGACGACCCTAGTTGATTTTATTGTTGTAATTTTTATTCATTTGAGTCTGTAATAATTATTTATTCAAAGGTCTGTAATAATCAGTGCATGGCATGCATGTATGAACCATAAACTCTTAAACGACCTTAGCATGACCCTAGGTCCCAACACTTGCACCCAAGAAAGTCCCCACTATCACTTATATTGTCTGGGAAATGTTATGTTTTAAATTGAACTTAAATATGCAAAATCCTATGGATTCGGGCGACCGAACTTGGCAGTACATTTTTCCTCGGTCGACCAAATGTTGGACTAAGTCAATAAGTTGACTTGAGTTCAGGCGACCGGACTGAATTGGCCATAGTGCCTTCGATCGATCAAACATATATTGAGACTTGGTTCAACAACTTAGACGCTTGAACTCTTATGCTAAAAATACCCTCGGGCGACCTAATTGGCAAGTTCGGGTTATCGAACTTAAGAACAGGCGACCGAACCTCGAGCATTTGAAAAATCGCCTGGTTCGGGCACTTAAATATAAATTCGGGCACTCGAACATGGAAAACTTGCTTTTTTCATTGTGTTTGTTCGGGCGATCAAACCTTGGGCTCGGTCGACCAAAAGTCTTGATTTGGCATATTTTTACTATGGGTTAAAAGGGGTAATTAGGGTTAAGTTTTTAATCCTCACTTAAAACATTTCTAATAATCCCCTGGGTGTCCCTAATGATTATATTTTTGCCAATGCCAATATATACTAGTTCATTTGCACAATTAAAACAAGATTAGCACCTAGATTATCTTGAAAAAAACCTCTGAAATTTGAGTGCTCATATTTCATATATCAAGCCAAATACACTCTTTCCTTATGATTCCCTTGACAAACCTAGTTTCCAAAAGAGTGTTAGTGTGTGATCTAGATTAGCTACTCTTGCTCAAAACTCTCTTTGATACATATTGATTGTTTGATTTTATTGGAAAGTTTTAGCTAAGGTTTTTCTCCGGTTTAACTAATATTCTTTGTGTGGGAAAACTTGTAACTAGTGGGTCTTTGCATCCCCATTACAAGACTCACTTGGCTTATGTTTTTTGATTGTGCGAATATTTTCATAAGCATTATTTTCAAACATCTCTTGAGCTACATTTTTAGAAAATAATTTAAGATATTTTTGTACACCCTTATTGCAACTCTTTGAAACACTTGCTGTGATTGATTAACATTAACTGTTAGTTTCAAAGATAGATTGTTTGCACACTATTTGAGGTTATTGCACATTGAAATTTGTAAAAGTGTAATTGAATACACTGCACAGAGCTTATAGTTTCTATATTGTGTTGAAGTTCATTGATTTTACTGTGCGTAGTGGTACATATCTGCTTGTGTAAGAAGCATTTGCTTGCGCGTAAATTTTTAAATCTGTTGTATTCCAGGCATAGACCCGAAGAGGGAGATTAGCCTTATTGAATAGTCCCAAATTGACTTAGATCCGGTTAGAAAAGTTAGGTGCACCATCGTGGTAAGGTACGGTTGCAGGTTGAAGTCAGCCCTGCGCTAATTGACCTGATTGTAAATGGTATCGCTCCACCCGTGAAGTGAGCCTTATAGTGGAATTCTTGTGCTGGTGAGCAAAGGCGAGGATGTAGGCCGTATTAGCCTAATCCCGATAACATATCATGTGTGCACTTTACATTTCCACAATTTATTTACTGCATGTGTATGTTATATTATGAATGTTGCGCATGATTTAATTTCCACATCTTACATTTATCTGCGCATTTAGGTTTATGAGTATATAGACAGACCCTAGGTTGTGTATTACTGCTGCTCATCAGAGTTAACCTAGGAAAAGTTTAAAATTCTAATTCACCCCCCTCTTAGAACTACATCAAAGTCAACATGACCAATCAAATGAGTAGTAATTAGGTGTTCTAACTGTACAAAGGAAGATAGGTTAGTGGCAACTCCAAATTCAAAATTTTCAAAAATCGCACATTTTATTCCCTCGCCTCTCGAGATGCAGCGACAAAATAAATTATTTTCATTTCGATAATCACATCACTTGAACAAGTATTTCACAACTCCAGGAATGTGAGTGTTCATGAAGTAGTCTTCCCAATCGATGCACCTAGAATTGAAGCCAAAAGCCTCCGCATCCACAGTGGTTTCTCTTGCAACCATTTGCAGCTTCTCCGAGTTCGTATCATCGAAGCTGTGGGAAAACACAAGTTTATTGTATTGATGTCAAAAGGGAAGATTACATTGCTAATTTTCTAATACTATTAATGCCAAGTTGAAACATTTACACATACATGCCCATAAAGAAGAAGTAGGGTTTGAAGAGTTCTATCAACCGTATTAGGAACTTCATTTGTCGATTGAGTTTCATATAAGTTCCCTGAAAATATTGGCAAAATGCCATATTTGCCAATTTCAATCCCTAAAATGTAAGAAGTAAAAAAAAAAAAGGGAAATGCATCAATAAGAAATCAAGAGGATAAACAAATTAATAAAAAAAAAATATGTATAGAGAAATGAGTTAGAACCTTTAGCAGTAGAAAGCGACGAGTTGCCATGTGTCTATGGAAGCTAGCCATGGTGGTCACTGCAGTAATCTTTCTAACCTTGATAGGCTTCCCATCCTTGCTAATCCATGGATTCTTGGTGAAGTAATGCAGCGTGTAATCTTGAAGATCCGCGTGTCTCACTGGATTTCTCGCCGAGGATCCTACTTGGTAAATGACCATAGAAGGTTGATTTGCTTGAATTACTATGGCTACAATTATTGAATTCACCACCATGTCCGCCGGAATCTGTGCAATACTTGAACTTTTACATTTGGAATTTACAGAAACAATAATTAGAAGTTTGGTTTGAGGAATCACATAAGATGAAATATCTTGTAAGCATACACATTCCCATAAATCCTCAAACGCTTGCCACGTAAGGTTTAAAGAATGGACTAAAATCAACATCAAGGATTCCCTACTTGACTGCGGTGAATCGTCAAAGATTTGTAGAACCAAACAAGCCTAATATTTATGTATAAAATGTTACCTCGCATCGGATGACCAAAAGCTAGCGTTATGGAGCGAGTTATCAATTTTTTTTTTTGGTAATTGACTGAGTTATCAAATTTTGATCCTCCTAAATTTAATTTTGTGCAGTATTGAACTTTTATTAAAGGAGATTATTATAATCAATTTTTTGTTAACCAATTTCATCACTAGAAAAACACTGATTATATATATATATATATATATATATATATATATATATATATATAAGAAAATTAGATATTTGTGTGTTTGTTTTCTTTATTACACTCACCACATCAATGATGGTAGTCGGATCGCTAGGGAAGAATGACAATTTCCCCTTACCATATGCAACAATGAAGCTGTCAATGGTCCTGCAAATGAAATTGCATGTGACATGCATTAAAAGAAACTTGAAAGGAGAGAGAGAGAGAGAGAGAGAGAGAGAGAGAGAGAGAGGGTTGGTGGGATTGGGGGAGGGGGTTGGGGTTTACCTGAGGCCTTCAACCCAGCCAGGGAATGGCTCTTTGTAAGTACTGGTGATCACGGTGGGGCGCACGATAACTAGGGGTAGGTTGCCTTTCAAGTGTCCCAATACCATCTCCCCCATTGCTTTGCTGAAAACGTACGTGTTTGGCCACCCGTATAGCCTTGCCCTGTCGAGTAATCCCAAACAAAAAGTGTTTTTTCTCACAAATCAGATTCCATCATGAGATGTGATTTGTGTAGGGAAAAATTTTGAGCTATGAATTTAGACCCTCGATCTAATTAGCCTTTACACAATGAGTGTTGCAAGTGTATGTAGTGTGAACCGTCAAACCTTTGGACACCCAAATCCTTTAGCGCCAATGTAATTGCCTCTTCTGTAGCTCCGTTCGAATGAAGTTCATGCAGCCTTTCCTCGATCAGCTTTTTCTCTTTATAAATGTCTAAACCCGATGTCCCGTTCAGTGTTTCACACATATAAAAAGGGCTCTCTGGTAGAACTCCACCACGTTCACCCCATACATAAGCTGAAATTAACACCCACACAACAATCTGTGATATATGCTCGTTAATTAATTAATATAAAACCCTAATTAATTACCATGATTAAAGAAAATCCTTAATTAATAATTAAATAACTTCACCAACAAATAAATACTGAATCTCTAACCGGTTGAAACATGCACAAGCATCCTTATTTTAGCGCAGTTCTTTGCAAAGTTTAGAACATGCAGAGCTCCCATGGTATTGATCCCCATTGCCACATCATATCTACATTAATACCATAATTAAAATATTTTAATTTAAAAATTACATTTACATGAAATAATAACTTCACGTTGGAGAGCTAAAATTTAAAATTTAAATTAGTTCAAGCTTCTAGACACAACCTTACTCTCCTATGGTTCGATAAATAAACAAAATTCTAATTGGGTTCAAGCATTCGTGTCCTTGATTATATGCATGTACCTTTCGTCGAAGTTGGTGGTGGCAGCTAAATTGATAACAAAGTCTATTTCTCTCCACATTTCTTCCCTGAGAATGGAGTCTTTTACCCCGCAGTTCTCGCACGAGATGTCGCCGGCGACCGGGCTCACCTTTTCCGATATGAGGGAATTTAGATTTGATCCCAATTTCTCTCGTATAACCTTGAACACCTCCTTCTCTACTATCTAAATGCATCAACATGCATGTGAATATATATTGCAAACAAATGATTTCAAAAAATATTTTTTCAATCTTTTTTGATACGGTGTTGGTTTGGATTCCGAGGAAATGGAAGAATGGGGCCGAGGAAGGTTGTGCATGTATATATGTACACAAGTTAAACACAATATATAGTAATCTCCAGCATTAATAATGCATGGCTGAGTAGAAATTAATTGAATCAAGGTGTATTCTAGTGGTACGTATGTACCTCGTCGTGGAAGCGCTGTGCCGCGTGCTCCGAATTTTCAGCTCTTATAAGAAGATAGAGCTTGTTGATATTTGGTTGAATCCGAAGTATCTTCTCAACAAAAACTACAATAAATATTCATTAATCAACCAAACTGCACATCAATTAAAATTTAACAGTTGCAACCTTGTAAGAGAGAGAGAGAGAGAGAGAGAGTTATACTCTTAGCTAGAAAGCCAGTGGCACCAGTGATCAAAATGGTCTTGTTCTCAAGAAAGTGGACTATACTTCCCTGCTCCATTGCAGAAAAAACAAAAATACAGAGAGAGAGAGAGAGAGAGAGAGAGAGAGAGGTACAGATAAAGCTTGGACAGTGTAAGGCAATTTATATGCACTGGCCTGAAGAAAAAATAGGGTAAACCCTTTTGTTGGTTCCAAAAAACAAAAAAGGAAAAAAAGAAAAGAGAAGCACTTCTTAATTACTTAGTCTTCCACTTTGTATTCCCTATTTGGATGACGTAAAATTAACTCTCTGATTAACCAAAGTATTTGATGAGGGCAACTTTGGTGTGTTTTGAAGTGGTGTGTCCATGTCAGCGTGCAGGCTAGCTAGCTAGTTAGTTAGGTAGACTGTAGTCCAAAAGCTAAGCCGAGGTTATCCAATAAATAAATAAAGACAAAGACAAAGACAAATCTGATTTGAAGAAAATCTCTACCCATTTAAGGGGCGCTAATTATTGTTGAAATAGTAAACTTGACTGGAGATGGCCGGCAGCCCACCGCTGTTGATTTTTCTGGAATCGGTAGGCAACCTACTCCACCTATCAGTCCACTTCCGTTGAAAATTTACTCTCACAATTGTTGATTATTTGTTTTCTGTACCTGCTATAAATAGCTGTGTGTGTGCAATGTAGTGTGGCGTGTTGAGAGAGTAATAGCCAGTGAACGAGTGTTTTGATTCCTCTGTAATTCAATTTTGAAATAAATTGAATGTGTTTGTTGTTCGGTATTGATTCTCACTAAGTTTCAGTTACAACCAGTAATTGAGTGTCCCTCTCCACCCATCAGTGGTATCAGAGCGTCCAGGAACGCTGAAATCTGTCAAACAGAGACGAACAGGGAAAAATTCATTTTTTTCTCTCAGATTTGAAGTTGCTCAAAATCCAAAATTGAGCCTACCATTGTGAAATTCAACTTGAGACGATTCCAACGGTGGAAACCACATCTCAAACGTACTTCGGGAGGTTCCGCACGCACTCACATGCGCCTCAGACGTTTGCAGTGCCTTTCCCACGTGCCGCACGCTCCGACAAAGACTCTGGCCGCCAGCGACACGCGCTCCGCACGCGTCTTCCTCACCCACTTGGTGAGATCCTACCCGACCAGCAACCAACGACTCGGATTCGCGACCCGACCCTGCAATCCGGATCCGTACTTGAGACCTCGACCCACTTCCGACCCGCGTCCCAGCCGCCGACATGCGGCACGCGCAGAAGCTGCCACGTGGAATAATGGTAAGCTCTAACACCGTTCACGGCTGTTAAGTTGAACCGGCCAGTTTAAAAACCACCCGAAAATTCCTGTAGTTGGTTCAGTGACTTTTAGATCGGTTCTTTGCAACCCAAAACCGGTTCCTAAGGTTTTTCGACCTTCTGAACACATTGGTGTGATCATATTTGCCAAAATCAACCCCCATCTCTCTATTTTTATATATTAAATTAAATGGCGAACAGTGCTGCCCAAGCAGTTATTCCAAAATTGACCCGGGAGAATTATGACAACTGGTCTATTCAAATGAGAGCCCTACTAGGTGCTCAGGATGTCATGGACATCGTTGAAGATGGGTACAGAGAAAGCCCATGAAAAGAAGCCGAAGTAGCTATGTCCAATGCTCAAAGAACGATCCTGCAAGCTGATCGAAAGAAAGATTATAAGGCGAAATCTATAATCTATCAAGGCCTTGATGAGGCCACGTTTGAAATCATCGCTTCCGCCAAGACATCCAAAGAAGTTTGGGACTCTTACCATCGAACACACAAAGGTACAGATAAAGTGAAGAAGATTCGTATTCAAACATTGCGAGGTGAGTTCGAATCTCTAAAAATGAAATCTGCTGAATCTATTGCTGACTACTATACACGAATTATGATAGTATCAAATCAATTGAGAAGAAATGGAGAGACTCTCAATGACAAGAAAATTTTTGAGAAAATTTTGCGATCTCTAGATCCAAAATATGATTATATAGCTGTGACCCTAGAAGAACCAAAATATTTGGAAACAATGTCCATAAAGAACTTGTGGGCTCACTCCAAGCCCATGAGCAGAAAGTCAACAGAAGAAGTGATGATAAAGCACTAGAGCAAGCCCTCCAAACGAAGTTGTCCCTCACTGCAGATAGATACGACAAAGGGGGGACATCACAGCAAGGAAGAGGATGAAGCCGAGAATCTCGTGGAAGAAATTCTAAAAACTTTGACTCTAAAGGAGGTGGCAGAGGCGGAAGAGGTCCCACTAGAGGAGGACGAAATCAATAGAACTATGTCCCACGAGGCAAAGGACAAGGAAGAAGAGGAGGTTACAATAAACGCTCGAATGTAGACAAAAGAAACATTCAATGCTACAGCTGTCATAAGTACGGACACTATAGCAATGAGTGTTGGGGACAACAACAAGAAAAGGTTAGCAAGGAGGCTAACCTTGCTGAAATTGAACATGTTGATGGAGATTCATTGATGCTGATGGCACACAATTCAAATCCCCAAGACCAAAGTGTTTGGTATCTTAATTCTGGAGCTAGCAACCATATGACTGGCAGAAAGAACCTATTCTTTGAACTTGATGAGAAAGTTCAGGGGGAGATCTCTTTTGTCGATAACTCTAAAATCCCAGTCCGAGGGAGAGGAGATGTTTTGATCAAACAGAAGTCTAGAGATCATGCTTACATCTCCAACGTCTACTATGTGCCTGCTATGAAGACTAATATACTTAGTCTCGGACAGCTCATGGAGAAAAGCTACCGAATTAGCCTTAGTAATAAATAGATGGTGATTACAGACGCTCGAGGAAAGCTTGTGTAGTGACCCAAAGAATAATAGCATGTTAGTAATAATAAGAGGGAGAGAATAAAGCCAGAAATGGAAGGAGGCCGTAGACTTCGTTGACGAACACAGGGTCTCATCGACGAAGGTCTTTATAATTTTTTTGATGAACACAAGGCTTCGTCGACGAGAAAATACCGAGAGATGGTTCGGGCTGCTCTGAATTTCGTCGACGAACATAGGCCCTCGTCAACGAAATTTGTGAAGGGCTCGTCGACGAGATGACGTGTCTCGTCGACGAACCTGGCCCTATAATAGGAGGAAAATCAGGATTTTTATTAGTTCTCTCGCCGCTCTCTCTTTCCTCTCTCTTTCTCTTACGACTCTTTCTCCCTTCTCTCTTCATTTTCGGCCCCATCAGTTCACCGAATCGATGATCCGAAGCTACCACGACACTCCTGGCAGAGCTCTCTACACATCTACCGGAGCGGATCGTCGGGAAATCAGAGTTGGAAATCATCCCAAATTCAGGGTAAGGCCTTTTAGTCTCCTTTTGGCCTTGTGGTAGTTATAGGAAATGATACAGGCAGAAAAATACTGATGTTTAGTTTTGAAAAATATTGGTTTCAGGGTGTTTTGTAGGAGGCCCTGCAGGTATCGTGCTAGAGTACAGTAGGAGCTTTTCAGAGTTAAGGTAAGGGATATATGCTATGTTAGGAAATTGCTAAATATTATGCAGTGTATTTATTTATGAAAATTATGTACTCAAGTATGGTGTGGCTTGAGAAATATGTATGTAGTATGGGAGTATGTTTTATGAATTGTAGTTTCATGATTTTATGTATTTTAGTGCTATAATTATGTGAATTACAGTACCATGATTTTACGAATTTTAACACCATGATTATACGAATTACGAATACAGTATTATGATTACGTAGTTCCAGTATTATGATTTACAGAGTTTAAAGCATGCCATGATTTCTATTACCATAACATTCAAAGTATACAGACAGAGCATTTACAGAATATATAAATAGTTATACAGAGATAGCATCGAGATGCCACAATTATAGTATGTACAGAACAGAAAGATAGCGTTATGGTAATTTTGAAAACATGATGAAAACAGTGAAAGAGTATATATATGAATATGTATATAGTATCAAACCCCGTTGGACCATACAGTTTACAGAGCACGGTACCGTAACTACATGTAATATACAATTTACAGAGTGCAACCGCCTATTCAGATAATAGGCTGTAGGTCGATCGTATAGTGCCCTTGACGTGGACAGGCTCCCCAACAAATATGGGTAGAGGTGGGTAGATCGACCGAGGGAGTATAGTGATTTACCTGGTCGGCCAGCCAGTGTAGATCCCGTCTACGGGCCGCACAACCTTGTCATGAGGGGTTAAATCATGACATACAGATATCCATAGGGGAAATTTTATAGTTATTATTATGTATATTATGATTTACAGAGACCAGGAAGTTACTTATGTATGTTAGAAGTATTTTGAATAGTAACTTAAATACAGATGTGTTAAATGACATGAAAATGGTAATGAATATTTTGATTTGTACTGTATTTATAGATCCAGATATACATGATTATATGGAAACGGATTTTCATGATATGATGACTCATTTGCCACACACTAGTAATAGCATATATCGTTTTACTGAGTGTTGGCTCATCCCAGTGTTGAAACCTTTTTCAGGTGATCTAGGTAGGCGAGCAGATCAGACTCGCAGGTAGAGGGGCGTCTGTGGTGCCCTGACAGCAAAGTGAGTACAGTGGAGGGTTTTTGTATTTGCCCTAGCTAGCTCAGGGCAATTTTGGGGATTTAGTATCACATGTATATATTCTTTTGGGAAACACGATAGCACTCTGGTATTGTACAGTATGGTATATCATTATGTATGGAAATGTTTATTTGTATTATGCTTCTCGCAGCCTAGGATAATATTAGGGTATCAGAGTATGATAATTATTACAGTGGAAAAAAAAATCAGTTAATTAAGCAGGTCGTTACAGCTTGTTACTCGAGTTCAAGTGGCAAAGAATCGAATGTTTCCACTCGCCATCCAACATAATATGCCAAGGTGTTTGAACGCTATCATTAGTGACAAAGACTGGCTATAGAATCTAAGGTATGGGCATCTAAATTTTGACAGTTTGAAACAATTGGGAAGCAAAAAGATGGTGAAAGGCTTACCCAATATCCACCATCCAATATGATATGTGAAAGCTGTATTTTGAGCAAGCAATATAGAAACAACTTTGGAAAGCAAGCCGACTAGAGATCAACCATGCTGCTCTAGCTAATACACATAGACATGTGTGGTCCACTAAGACCATTTTCGAATGGACAAAATCGATACTTCCTAACCTTCATCAATGACTACAGCAGGAAGACCTGGGTCTACTTCCTGAAAAGGAAGTCAGAGGTGTTTGACAAGTTCAAAAAGTTCAAAGCTCTTGTGGAGAAACAGAGTGGCTACCGCATCAAGTCACTCCGGTCAGACCAAGGAGGAGAATACAGAGACGAAGCTTTCATGGAATTCCTTAGGCAGCAAAGGATTCAAACACAGTTCACACCAACCTACACTCCCCAGTTGAATGGTGTAGTCGAAAGGAAAAATCGCACAATCCTTAACATGACCAGAAGCATGTTAAAGGATAAGAATGTGCCAAAGAGTTTTTGGGCAGAAGCAGTGTCATGTGCAGTCAACCTGCTCATTCGGTCTCCTACAAAGAGTCTTGATTCAAAGACACCCCATGAAACCTGGAGTACTCACAAGCCCTGTGTGAGTCATCTTAGGGTGTTTGGCTCCATAGCCTATGCCAAGATCCTTGAAGCAAAAAGGATAAAGCTAGATGATAAAGGAGAGAAGTGTATCCTTGTAGGATACGACGATAGCACCATGGGATATCGAATCTACAATCCCATCAACAAGAAAGTCTTTCACAATCGAGATGTCATCTTTGAAGAAAATGAATCCTGGAAATAGGACCAAGCTGAATGTTCAAAAGATGCGAAATTGGCACTTGAAGGAGAAGAACCTACACAGACAAGAGAAGTGGCTATTGAGCCACAAGTTCCCGAGCTGCAGACACCGCCACATGGTTCACCAAAGAGGAATGAAGTTTCATCACCAATAGAGCGTGAAATCTCAGAAATGAGACCTAAAGGAGCTCGAAATCTGGCTTACCTGTATGAAACTACAAAACCAATGGAAGAGTATGTTACTCTATACTGTCTATTGTTGACCAGCGACTTGGTTAGCTTTGAGGAAGCTAACGAAGAAGACAAATGGAGAAAAGCGATGGATGAGGAGATTCAATCCATCGAGAAGAACAAAACTTGGGAGTTGACAAATCTCTCGAAGGGCCGCAAAACTATTGGTGTGAAATGGGTCTACAAGACCAAGAAGAACGCTCAAGGAGAAGTTCAGAGATACAAAGCAAGACTTGTCGCCAAAGGCTATAAGCAAAAAGAAGGGATTGATTATGGAGAAATCTTTGCCTCGGTTGCCAGACTTGAAACCATCAGATTACTAATTTCACTATCAGCACAAAATGAATGGAAGATTTACCAGCTGGACGTGAAATCAGCATTTTTGAACAGTTCTCTCGAAGAAGAGATCTATATCGACCAACCACCTGGATATGTGAAGAAGGGCAAAGAAAGTGTATAAGTTGAAGAAAGCACTCTATGGCTTGAAGCAGACACCTCATGCGTGGAATATGAGGATTGATGACTACTTCCAGAAGAATGGATTTGAGAAGTGTCCTTAGGAGTATGCGTTATACATGAAAATGGAGACAGATGGAAGCATTCTAATTGTCTGCCTATATGTTGATGATCTGATCTTCATCGGCAACAACCTAGAGATGTTTGCCGCTTTCAAGAGGAGCATGGTCGAAAAATTCGAAATGACGGATATTGGCCAGATGACTCACTTCCTTGGCATAGAAGTCGTGCAAAGTGAGAAGAGAATCTTCATCTCCCAGAACCACTATGCAAAAGAAGTACTGAAGAAGTTTGGGATGGACAAATGCAATCCTGTGACAACTCCAGTTGAAATTGGATTGGAATTAAGAAAGAATGAGGAAGGAGATGTTGACCCCACATATTTCAAGAGTCTGGTTGGAAGCTTGAGGTATTTGACATGCACCAGACCAGATATACTCTATGGAGTTGGACTCGTCAGCAGGTACATGGAGACTCCTGACTAGTCCCACTTGAATGCAGCGAAAAAGATATTTCGATATGTCAAGGGTACCATCACTGATGGTATGTTTTATTCATCAAAAGGTGATTGCAAACTTATCGGCTATTCAAATAGTGATTGGGGAAGAGATCTTGATGAAAGAAAAAGCACGACGAGATTCACATTTTTCATGGGAGATACAGCGTTTACATGGTCTTTAAAGAAGCAACCCATCGTAAAGTTGTCATCATGTGAAGCTGAGTATGTTGCTGCCAGCTCAGCTATTTGTCATGGTATATGGATTAGGAATGTACTGAAGTATCTGAGATTTCTTCAAGATAACCCCACAGAAGTCTACATCGACAACCGATCAGTGATTGTACTTGCGAAAAATCCAGTTTACCATAAAAGAAGCAAACATATTTATACTCGGTATCATTTTATTAGGAAGCATGTCAAGAATAAAGAAGTGGAGTTGATATCTTGCAAAACGTATGATCAGATTGCTGATATTTTCACGAAACCACTCAGACATGATATTTTTGCGAGACTGAAGACAATGCTCGGAATGACAAAGTTAGGAGATTCAAGTTTAAGGGGGGATGTTGAAATAGTAAACTTGACTGGAGATGGCCGGCAGCCCACCGCTGTTGATTTTTCTAGAATCGGTAGGCAATCTACTCCACCTACCAGCCCACCTTCGTTGAAAATTTACTCCCTCAATTGTTGATTATTTGTTTTTTGTATCTGCTATAAATAGTTGTGTGTGTGTGTGTGTGTGCAATGTAGTGTGGCATGTTGAGAGAGTAATAGCCAGTGAGCGAGTGTTTTGATTCCTCTGTAATTCAGTTTTGATATAAATTGAATGTGTTTGTTGATTGGTATTGATTCTCATTGAGTTTCAATTACAACCAATAACTGAGTGTCCCTCTCCACCCATCAACTATATATATATATATATATAGACAAAGACACAGAGTTGAGGGAGAAAAGGTGGAAGCACAAGCACCTAGCTAGCTATTTACTTAATTTGTTAATTAATTAATTAATTGAAACTCTTCATCATAATGTATGATTTGAAGAAAATCTCTACACATTTAAGGGGCGCTAATTAATGACCCTATTAAATAATTAATTGAAGAAGCACTGTCTAGCTTACCTCTAATTATATGTACTATGTATGTATGAGACAATTCTATGGCTATATATATATATATATATATATATTGGGGGATGAACCCACTATGACCACAAATGACATCGTTTTCTGGAAGTAATTGCAAGTTAAATTGCATAATTTAAAATTTGATTTTTTAAAATAATTTAAATTGCAAGTTATTGGGGATTCGCATTTGGGCATTCACCATATTTGCATGGGTCTTTTGACCCATGGATTCAAGTGTTAAGGTGACTTTAATGATTAGTGAATTTTTTTTTTTTTTTTTTTTTTTTTTTTTATGGACCGGTGATTCTCACTGCATTGCTCCATAAATTTATTTTCAAATTTTTTTTAATCATTTGGCAGTAGGTTTCGCGTTTTTAGGAAAAAATAAAATAAATTTATTGAACAAATTATATAATAAGTTAGAATGGAATTTCAAGTCACATGTTAACTAGCATGTGCCCCTAGCCTAATAAAATAGCACAAATTATTTTTGTTGTTATAGTCGAGCGATGCACCAACGAATAATTAGATCGAGACACCAAATTATGGTAAGTTTTAAACCGTTAATCAAATCCCTAAAATTTGAGTAGTTTTCACTCAATAATGGTTATTCATTTGACTTAAAACTCGATCGACTAAATTATTAAAATGCAAGGTTTGTCTGATATTTTTTATTTATTTTTTCATTTTTATACAGAGAAAAATATTTTTAGAATGCATTAATTTATGTTTCTAGTTTTCTACTTCTATTACTTGCTTCCAATTGTTTAAAAAAAAAAAACAAACAATGAAAATAAGATTTTAAAGTTTTTAGTTGTTTTTTGTGGTTTACTACCAAAATACTTCAAATATGTGGAGTTAACTTTTGCCAATTAAATCATTCATCTTATCGAAAATAAGATAGTGTTCTTATTGGGATTCTTAAGATGAGAAAAGTCTTATGATTCTAGCAGGATACTCGGTGGTCATAAGGTGGAACAATATTTGAAGGAAAATCAGTCCAAAACCAAATGAAGAATCAAAATCCTTGCTTAATTAATATTTGAACATTACAAAGTTATCATGGTATCGCTTTAAATGGCGAGTGAGGGGGTGGGGTGGAATTTTTTTATTTTTTTTTTGAATTATGCACATAGGGGCAACACGAAGCCTAGACCCAACCACCCAAAGTGTCCAAAGGCACAACCAGCACAAAATATCAGCAAATATCTCATAGACAACCAATAACTCTCTCATGAGGACTTGAACCTCCATTTCCACAAAGAAGGATGCAGAGATAAATTAGTGGGCCGAAGGTCTGATTCTAGTTATTGGTGTGCAATGCTACGACATTCTTATTCTCAAGAAAAGGGAAAGAGACTACACAACAGAGCCCATATTAATTGGCCATTAAATTCTCTCGTCTATCACTTATTTATTGATCTGGTTGTGGTTCGACCGCTTTCATGGAATCCGACTGGCTTGCTGTTAAATTATTTTCCGATAGCTTAAGAGTTTTGGAGATTTAGAAAGGGACTTTAAATTTGAAATGGTGTATATTAAAATAAGATATTATATAAAATTATATTCAATTCATTCAAATTCAAATTAAAGATCCAAAATCAATACTTTCAAAGTCAATGAAAAAGAATTTAAGAAAAAAAAAATCTACCCTTCGGGTGCCTAGCTATCGAAAAATGAAAAAGTAAACGCAACATATA